>NW_026288935.1:0-26546 GCF_023373465.1 Oncorhynchus keta | reverse complement strand
CCTGGCCAAGATAAAGCATAGCAGTGTGAACAGACAACACAGAGTTACACATGGAGTAAACAATTAGCAAGTCAATAACACAGTAGAAAAAATGGGCAGTCTATATACAATGTGTGCAAAGGCATGAGGAGGTAGGCGGAATAGCGCAATTTGAAGATTTAACACTGGAGTGATAAATGATCAGATGGGCATGTACAGGTAGAGATATTGGTGTGCAAAAGAGCAGAAAAGTAAATAAATAAAAACAGTATAAAAACAGTATGGGAATGAAAGTAGGTGAAAAGGGTGAGCTATTTACCTATAGACTATGTACAGCTGCAGTGATCAGTTAGCTACTCGGATAGCTGATGTTTGAAGTTGGTGAGGAGATAAAAGTCTCCAACTTCAGCGATTTTCAATTCGTTCCAGTCACAGGCAGCAGAGTACTGGAACGAAAGGCGGCCAAATGAGGTGTTGGCTTTAAGGGGATGATCAGTGAGATACCTGCTGGAAGCGTGCCTACGGATGGGTGTTGCCATAAATGACCAGTGAACTGAGATAAGGCGGACTTTACCCTAGCATGGACTTGTAGATGACCTGGAGCCAGTGGGTCTGGCGACGAATATGTAGTGAGGGCCAGCCGACTAGAGCATACAAGTCGCAGTGGTGGGTGGTATAAGGTGCTTTAGTGATGAAACGGATGGCACTGTGATGGACTACATCCAGTTTGCTGAGTAGAGTGTTGGAAGCCATTTGTAGGTGGTATCGCATCATGAGTCGAGGATCGGTAGGATAGTCAGTTTTACTAGGGTAAGCTTGGCAGCGTGGTGAAGGAGGCTTTGTTGCGGAATAGAAGCCGACTCTGGATTTGATTTTTTGATTGGATGTTTGATGTGAGTCTGGAAGGAGAGTTTACAGTCTAGCCAGACACCTAGGTACTTATAGATGTCCACATATTCAAGGTCGGAACCATCCAGGGTGGTGATGCTAGTCAGGCATGCAGGTGCAGGCAGCGATCGGTTGAAAAGCATGCATTTGGTTTTACTCGTTTAAGAAGCAGTTGGAGGCCATGGAAGGAGTGCTGTATGGCATTGAAGCTCGTTTGGAGGTTGGATAGCACAGTGTCCAATGACGGGCCGAAAGTATATAGAATGGTGTCGTCTGCGTAGAGGTGGATCAGGGAATCGCCCGCAGCAAGATAAACATCATTGATATATACAGAGTCTATAGTAGTGTACTATAGGAATAGGGCTCTGGTCTATAGTAGGGCAATTATGGTGAGGAAGGAGGGCTCTGGTCCATAGTAGTGTACTCATATAGGGAATAGGGGCTCTGGTCATAGTAGTACTA
Source organism: Oncorhynchus keta (assembly GCF_023373465.1). NCBI lineage: Eukaryota > Metazoa > Chordata > Actinopteri > Salmoniformes > Salmonidae > Oncorhynchus > Oncorhynchus keta. The sequence goes on along the minus strand of NW_026288935.1, from coordinate 25,217 downwards.
TATAGGGAATAGGGCTCTGGTCTATAGTAGGGCACTATATAGGGAATATGGCTTTGGTCTAGTAGTGTACTATATAGGAATAGGGCTCTGGTCTATAGTAGGGCACTATATAGGAATAGGCCTCTGGTCTATAGTAGTACTATAGAATAGGGCTCTGGTCTATAGTAGGGCACTATATAGGGAATAGGGCCTCTGGTCTATAGTAGTGTATTATAGGGAATAGGGCTCTGGTCTATAGTAGGGCACTATATAGGGAATAGGCTCTGGTCTATAGTAGTACCATATAGGGAATAGGGCTCTGGCTCTATAGTAGGGCACTATATAGAATAGGGCTTTGGTCCATAGTAGTGTACTATATAGGAATAGGGCTCTGGTCTATAGTAGGGCACTATATAGGGAATAGGGCTCTGGTCTATAGTAGTGTACTATATAGGGAATAGGGCTCTGGTCTATAGTAGGGCACTATATAGGGAATAGGGCTCTGGTCTATAGTAGTGTACTATATAGGGAATAGGGCTGGTCTATAGTAGGGCACACTATAGGAATAGGGCTCTGGTCTATAGTAGTGTACTATATAGGGAATAGGGCTCTGGTCTATAGTAGGCACTATAGGGAATATGGCTGGTCTATAGTAGTTGTACTATATAGGAATAGCTCTGGTCTATAGTAGGGCACTATATAGGAAATAGGGCTCTGGTCTATAGTAGTGTACTATATAGGGAATAGGGCTCTGGTCTATAGTAGTGTATTATAGGGAATAGGGCCTGGTCTATAGTAGTGTACTATAGGGAATAGGGCTCTGGTCTATAGTAGGCACTATATAGGGAATAGGCTCTGGTCTATAGTAGTGTATTATATAGGAATAGGGCTCTGTCTATAGTAGTGTATTATATAGGGAATAGGGCTCTGGTCTAAAGTAGTGTACTATAGGGAATAGGGCTCTGGTCTATAGTAGGGCACTATATAGGGAATAGGGCTCTGGTCTATAGGTAGTTATTATATAGGGAATAGGGCTCTGGTCTATAGTAGTGCACTATATAGGGAATAGGGCTCTGGTCTATAGTAGTGTACTATATAGGGAATAGGGCTCTGGTCTATAGTAGTGTACTATATAGGGAATAGGGCTCTGGTCTATAGTAGTGCACTATATAGGAATAGGGGCTCTGGTCTATAGTAGTGCACTATATAGGAATAGGGCTCTGGTCTATAGTAATTGTACTATATAGGGGAATAGGGCTCTGGTCTATAGTAGTGTACTATATAGGGAATAGGGCTCTGGTCTAAAGTAGTGTACTATATAGGGAATAGGGCTCTGGTCTATAGTAGTGTACTATATAGGGAATAGGGCTCTGGTCTAAAGTAGTGCCTATATAGGAATAGGGCTCTGGTCTATAGTAGTGTACTATATAGGAATAGGGCTCTGGTCTATAGTAGTGTACTATATAGGAATAGGGCTCTGGTCTATAGTAGTGTACTATATAGGAATAGGGCTCTGGTCTATAGTAGTGTACTATATAGGAATAGGGCTCTGGTCTAAAGTAGTGTACTATATAGGGAATAGGGCTCTGGTCTAAAGTAGTGTACTATATAGGAATAGGGCTCTGGTCAAAGTAGTGTTATAGGGAATAGGGCTCTGGTCTAAAGTAGTGTACTATATAGGAATAGGGCTCTGGTCTATAGTAGGTACTATATAGGAATAGGGATCTGGTCTATAGTAGTACTATATAGGGAATAGGGCTCTGGTCTAAAGTAGTGTACTATATAGGGAATAGGGCTCTGGTCTAAAGTAGTGTACTATATAGGGAATAAGGTGCCTTTTGGGAAGCCTGTCTTGTTCCTGATTCTAAAAGTAGTTTCTTTGTTGTCCCTGTCTGGTGGGTCAGTGAACCCTGAGTGGTCTGGTCTGTACAGTGTGTGTGTGTGTGTGTGTTCACTTCCTGTGGACATAGTGTTTGGATTGGGCCGTCTGGGTGTCTGGTTGTGAGGAAGAGATCTCAGCAGCCAAGCTGGAATTAAAGAGGGGATGGTGAGAGAGGTGGGTGGAGATGAGAGATGGTGAAAGAGGGTGGAGGAGGAGAGGAGTGAGGGGTGGTGAGAGAGGGTGGAGGAGGAGAGGAGTGAGGGGTGGTGAGAGAGGGTGGAGGAGGAGAGGAGTGAGGGGTGGTGAGAGAGGTTGGAGGAGGAGAGGAGTGAGAAATGGTGAGAGTGGGTGGTAGAGGAGAGGAGTGAGGGATGGTGAGAGAGGGTGGAGGAGGAGAGGAGTGAGAGATGGTGAGAGAGGGTGGTAGAGGAGAGGAGTGAGGGATGGTGAGAGAGGGTGGAGGAGGAGAGGAGTGAGAGATGGTGAGAGAGGGTGGTAGAGGAGAGGAGTGAGGGATGGTGAGAGAGGGTGGAGGAGGAGAGGAGTGAGGGACGGTGAGAGTGGGTGGAGGAGGAGAGGAGTGAGGGATGGTGAGAGTGGGTGGAGGAGGAGAGGAGTGAGGGACGGTGAGAGTGGGTGGAGGAGGAGAGGAGTGAGGGATGGTGAGAGTGGGTGGAGGAGGAGAGGAGTGAGGGATGGTGAGAGTGGGTGGAGGAGGAGAGGAGTGAGGGATGGTGAGAGTGGGTGGAGGAGGAGAGGGAGTGAGAGATGGTGAAGAGGGTGGAGGAGGAGGGAGTGAGGGACGGTGAGAGTGGGTGGAGGAGGAGAGGAATGAGGGACGGTGAGAGGGGTGGAGGAGGAGAGGAGTGAGGGATGGTGAGAGTAGGTGGAGAAGGAGAGGAGTGCATGAATGCATGTCTCACTACATCCCATTCCCTAAGATTAGGAAATACATTGACCCCTTATTGACCCCTACACTAGCTGGGACCGGCAGGATGACTGAGAGGAAGCCTCTTGAGATGTGTTCAACTGCATTTCGCATAGGGACCTGGTCTAAAGTAGTGTACTATATAGGGAATAGGGACCCGGTCTAAAGTAGTGTACTATATAGATTAGAGCTGTAGGAGAGACTAGACATCTACCACCCCACTATCAGATTAGAGCTGTAGGAGAGACTAGACATCTACCACCCCACTACGAGATTAGAGCTGTAGGAGAGACTAGACATCTACCACCCCACTATCAGATTAGAGCTGTAGGAGAGACTAGACATCTACCACCCACTACCAGATTAGAGCTGTAGGAGAGACTAGACATCTACCACCCCACTACCAGATTAGAGCTGTAGGAGAGACATCTACCACCCCACTACCAGATTAGAGCTGTAGGAGAGACATCTACCACCCCACTACCAGATTAGAGCTGTAGGAGAGACTAGACATCTACCACCCCACTACCAGATTAGAGCTGTAGGAGAGACTAGACATCTACCACCCCACTACCAGATTAGAGCTGTAGGAGAGACTAGATATCTACCACCCCACTACCAGATTAGAGCTGTAGGAGAGACATCTACCACCCCACTACCAGATTAGAGCTGTAGGAGAGACTAGACATCTACCACCCCACTACCAGATTAGAGCTGTAGGAGAGACTAGACATCTACCACCCCACTACCAGATTAGAGCTGTAGGAGAGACTAGACATCTACCACCCCACTACCAGATTAGAGCTGTAGGAGAGACTAGACATCTACCACCCCACTACCAGATTAGAGCTGTAGGAGAGACATCTACCACCCCACTACCAGATTAGAGCTGTAGGAGAGACTAGACATCTACCACCCCACTACCAGATTAGAGCTGTAGGAGAGACTAGACATCTACCACCCCACTACCAGATTAGAGCTGTAGGAGAGACATCTACCACCCCACTACCAGATTAGAGCTGTAGGAGAGACATCTACCACCCCACTACCAGATTAGAGCTGTAGGAGAGATTAGGGTAATGTAGCCTTTGTTTTTTTCTCCCCTCACTTTGGTTCTGAAATTAGCCTCATCCACTAATTAATTTGTCATTTTATCAGATGAAGTGTTTGAGGATGGTAATGTGTCAATATTTATTGTTCACATGAATATATATATCCACATCTTTGGATTTCACCACATCTCAAAAACAAATGGTTTGGACCGTTTGGTAAATGTGAACTTCTTTCCTCTTTCCTCTTCCCTCCTTGGCCAAGCAGTGCACCTCACAAAGTGAGGAAATTATCAACTTAAATTTTTTATTTTTAAATGACTTTTGCTGATGGTGAGAGTTTTGTCTCTGGTAGTTTACTTTTGTTTCCGGTAAAACACCATTTTCAACAGCTCATAGATAACTGAACTCAGCAAAAAAAAGAAATGTCCTCTCACTGTCAACTGTGTTTATTTTCAGCAAACTGAACACGTGTAAATATTTGTATGAACATAACAAGTTTCAACAACTGAGACATAAACTGAACAAGTTCCACAGACATGTGACTTGCAGAAATTGAATAATGTGTCCCTGAACAAAGGGGTTGGTCAAAATCAAAGTAGCAGTCAGTATCTGGTGTGGCCACCAGCTGCATTAAGTACTGCAGTGCAGCTCCTCCTCATTGACTGCACCAGATTTGCCAGTTCTTGTTGTGAGATGTTACCCCACTCTTCCACCAAGGCACCTGCAAGTTCCCGGACATTTCTGGGGGGGAATGGCCCTTGCCCTCACCCTCCGATCCAACAGGTCCCAAATGTTCTCAATGGGATTGAGATCCGAGCTCTTCGCTGGCCATGGCAGAACACTGACATTCCTATCTTGCAGGAAATCACGTTAAGAAAGTGCAGTATGGCTGGTTGTCATGGTTATGGCTGGTGGCATTGTCATGCTGGAGGGTCATGTCAGGATGAGCCTGCAGGAAGGGTACCACATGAGGGAGGGTCATGTCTGGATGAGCCTGCAGGAAGGGTACCACATGAGGGAGGGTCATGTCAGGATGAGCCTGCAGGAAGGGTACCACATGAGGGAGGGTCATGTCAGGATGAGCCTGCAGGAAGGGTACCACATGAGGGAGGGTCATGTCAGGATGAGCCTGCAGGAAGGGTACCACATGAGGGAGGGTCATGTCAGGATGAGCCTGCAGGAAGGGTACCACATGAGGGAGGGTCATGTCAGGATGAGCCTGCAGGAAGGGTACCACATGAGGGAGGGTCATGTCAGGATGAGCCTGCAGGAAGGGTACCACATGAGGGAGGGTCATGTCAGGATGAGCCTGCAGGAAGGGTACCACATGAGGGAGGGTCATGTCAGGATGAGCCTGCAGGAAGGGTACCACATGAGGGAGGGTCATGTCAGGACGAGCCTGCAGGAAGGGTACCACATGAGGGAGGGTCATGTCAGGATGAGCCTGCAGGAAGGGTACCACACATGAGGGAGCAGGATGTCTTCCCTGAAACACACAGCGTTGAGATTGCCTGCAATGACAACATGCTCAGTCCGATGATGCTGTGACACACCGCCTCAGACCATGACGGACCCTCCACCTCCAAATCGATCCCGCTCCAGAGTACAGGCCTCGGTGTAACGCTCATTCCTTCAACGATAAACCCGAATCCAACCTGGTGAGACAAAACCACAACTCGTCAGTGAAGAGCACTTTTTTCCAGTCCTGTCTGGTCCAGTGACGGTGGGTTTGTGCCCATAGGCGACGTTGTTGCCGGTGTTGTCTGGGGAGGACCTGCCTTACAACAGGCCTACAAGCCCTCAGTCCAGCCTCTCTCAGCCTATTGTGGACAGTCTGAGCACTGATGGAGGGATTGTGCGTTCCTGGTGTAACTCGGGCAGTTGTTGTTGCCATCCTGTACCTGTCCCGCAGGTGTCATCCTGTGCAGGTGTTGTTACAAGTGGTCTGCCACTGCAAGGGCGATCAGCCGTCTGTCCTGTCCCCTTGTAGCACTGTCTTAGGCGTCTCACAGTACGGACATTGCAATTTATTTCCCTGGCCACATCTGCAGTCCTCATGCCTCCTTGCAGCATGCCTAAGGCACGTTCACACAGATGAGCAGGGACCCGGGGCATCTTTCTTTGGTGTTTTTCAGAGTCAGTAGAAAGGCCTCTTTAGTGTCCTAAGTTGTCATAACTGTGACCTTAATTGCCTACCGTTTGTAAGCTGTTAGTGTCTTAATGACCGTTCCACAGGTGCATGTTCATTAATTAATTAATTAATTAGTTAATTGAACAAGCATTAGAAACAGTTTTAAACCCTTTACAATGAAGATCTGTGAAGTTATTTGTATTTTTACGAATGATCTTTGAAAGACAGGATCCTGAAAGAGACGTTTGTATTTTTTTTTTTTTTGCTGAGTTTATAACCCAATGACACAGGATGTCCCTCAACTAGTAATGTTAATACTGAAGGTGTCAAGATCACGAACAAGGCCAACCCACCTCTCATTGGTCAGCAAGCGAAGCTGTTGTCACGGATCCCTCCGAACTTTCATCACGCACACCTGTCCCCCGTACTCCAGCTGATTAGTATTTGTGTTTATGTGCCTTTTGGGTTTCCATGGTCTTGTCGTTTATTGTCCCAATGTCCCGTTGGTGCGTGTGAGTATCTGCGCTGTGTGTTCTGGGCTTTCGTGCCCTTGTGGTGCACAGATGATTACGGGTCTCTTCCGTAGTGTTAATCATCGTGTGTTATTTATTCGAGGTACTCTCGCTCTTTTGTTTTGGGTTTCTACCCGGTGTTTTTGTTACGTGTTTGTTTGGTCTTCATCCCTGTGCCTTTTACACGGCACACTGTAATTTGGGCTAAATTTAAAGAAATAACTATTACGCATTCCTGCGCCTGTCTCCCGAATCCATTCATACCAACGTGCCAAGCTGGGCACAGTGCTCAGTTTGACCAGGCTAATGATATTCCCTAGAGTTGTCTGGCTAAATTACTTGTAGATCGATGACTGTCAACACAGTTACATGCTTAGTTTGTCACTGAAGGAGAGGACGCCTCAGTTGTCACAGTAGATTAGGTATTTTCAGAAAGTCGGGAAAAAAAGTAGTTTGAGCAACAAACGCTGTGTTAAGAAGCAGTGCAGCTTGGTTGTGTTTTTGGAGGACGCATGGCTCTCGACCTTCACCTCTCCCGATGTAACGGCTTTCTTCTGTGGACGAAGGAAAGGACCAAAACGCAGCGTGGTTCATGTTCATCATGTTTAATAAAGACGATAAACGTGAACACTACCAAATACAAAAACAACAAATCTGAAAACCCAAACAGCTCTGTCTTGGTGCAATGACACAAAGACAGAAGACAACCACCCACAAAAACCCAACACAAAAACAGGCTACCTAAATATGGTTCCCAATCAGAGACAATGACTAACACCTGCCTCTGATTGAGAACCATATCAGGACCAAACATAGAAATAGACAAACCAGACCCACAACATAGAATGCCCACCCAGCTCACGTCCTGACCAAACACTAAAACAAGGAAACACATACGAACGATGGACAGAAACGTGACACCGAGCCCGTACGGGAGTTGTAGCGATGAGACAAGACAGTAACTGATAACTGATTGGATAAAGGGGTAAAAAAAAGAAAAGTTTTAATAAAGAAGCGGATTAGCGATTCGTAGAGTTCAAATGGATTTTCTGGCAGATGCATGCTACGTTTGGCTCGGTTTGGGGTCCGCGGACCAACGCAGTCTAATCTTAAACATTTTGAATCGGGAACGATGCGCATCAGTGAATCGGTACATCCTTTCCCGAGACCCAAGTACAAAAAAACAACTGGGCCAGACCCTTGGGTAAAGTTTAAATTTCAGAGCCCAAACCCTATTGGTCCCAGGTCAGAGGTTAATTGGGTCCACCCGTTTTAAGACCTCTACCTCATAGAGCAGCTCTTGGTGCTGGATCGTTTGGGCTTGTCGGAAATAATAATAATATATGCCATTTAGCAGACGCTTTTATCCAAAGCGACTTACAGTCATGTGTGCATACATTCTACGTATGGGTGGTCCCGGGAATCGAACCCACTACCCTGGCGTTACAAGCGCCATGCTCTACCAACTGAGCTACAGAAGGACATGTGCAGAGGAGCGTTAAGCTTCTCCTCAAGGTTTCCTGTCTGACAAGAACACAAACACCCACACCCCAAAACACAACAAACACACACACAGACTGGCTGGGGCTCTGTAAGTTTGTCAATGAAGGAGAAAGTTGACTAACTGTGGAGAGCTCTCTCTGTGCTCTCTCTGTGCTGTCTCTGTGGTCTCTCTGTGCTCTCTCTGTGGTCTCTCTGTGCTGTCTCTGTGGTCTCTCTGTAGTCTCTCTGTGCTCTCTCTGTGCTGTCTCTGTGGTCTCTCTGTGGTCTCTCCCTGTGGTCTCTCTGTGGTCTCTCTGTGCTCTCTCTGTGCTCTCTCTGTGCTCTCTCTCTGTGGTTTCTCTATGCTCTCTATCTGTGCTCTCTCTGTAGTCTCTCTGTGTGTGAACAAGAGAAGTCCATCTGTATGGGATGAGAGGGAGAGAGATAGTGTGTGTGAGAGAGGGGAGAGAGAGAGAGAGCGAGAGAGCGAGAGAGCGAGAGAGCGAGAGAGAGAGAGAGAGCGAGAGCGAGGAGAGAGAGAGCGAGAGAGGCGAGAGAGAGAGAGAGAGAGCGAGAGCGAGAGAGAGAGAGGAGAGCGAGAGAGAGAGAGCGAGGCGAGAGCGAGAGAGAGAGAGAGAGAGAGAGAGAGAGAGAGAGAGAGAGAAAAGCATCTATGTGAGTATTCCAGGAGAACGTCTCAGCAGCATGGAAATATTTCTGCTCTTGGAAAAACATTCAGACTTCGAGGAAAAACTCACAAACGTGCGGTTTATTGCACCCAGACACTGTGGGCTCAGCCAAAACAGGGGCGCCCATTTTGTCCTACCTATAACTCAGTCTATTTATTCACTGTAGTTTATGTTTAGAGTGTTATAGGAAATAGGTGGAATTGCTGCCTGCCATATGGCTGGGGAAATGGGATACGTCCCAAATGGCACCCTAATTCCCTATAGTGTGCACTACTTTTGACCAGAGCCCTATTCCCTATAGTGTGCACTACTTTTGACCAGGACCCTGGCCTTTACAGGGAATAGGGTGCCATTTAGGACTCAGCATGGAGTTCCCCTCACACACAACAACCTGGAAGGAAACCAACTGTTTTTTTACTTCAACCTACATAGCTACTGACTGACTGTTTTCTTTCAACCTACCTAGCTGCTGACTGACTGACTGTTTTCTTTCAACCTACCTAGCTGCTGACTGACTGACTGTTTTTCTTTTCAACCTACATAGCTACTGACTGACTGTTTTCCTTCAACTTAGCTGCTTCTAGCTACTGACTGACTGTTTCCTTCAACCTGGCTAGCTAGCTACTGACTGACTGTTTTCTTTCAACCTACCTAGCTGCTGACTGACTGACAGTTTTCTTTCAACCTAGCTAACTAGCTACTGATTGACTGTTTTCCTTCAACCTAGCTAGCTAGCTACTGACTGACTGTTTTCCTTCAACCTAGCTAGCTAGCTACTGACTGACTGTTTTCCTTCAACCTAGCTAGCTAGCTACTGACTGACTGTTTTCCTTCAACCTAGCTAGCTACTGACTGACTGACTGTTTTCCTTCAACCTAGCTAGCTACTGACTGACTGGCTGTTTTCCTTCAACCTAGCTAGCTAGCTACTGACTGACTGTTTTCCTTCAACCTTGCTAGCTGACTGACTGACTGACTGTTTTCCTTCAACCTAGCTAGCTACTGACTGACTGGCTGTTTTCCTTCAACCTAGCTAGCTAGCTACTGACTGACTGTTTTCCTTCAACCTTGCTGCTGACTGACTGACTGACTGTTTTCCTTCAACCTTGCTGCTGACTGACTGACTGTTTTCTTTCAACCTTGCTGCTGACTGACTGACTGTTTTCCTTCAACCTTACTGCTGACTGACTGACTGAGGAGTTTATTGATTGGTATGAACAGGAGATGTAAATGTTGTCCATGTTTCCAGAACGCCCAATGCCTGTGCTATGTCTGGGCAGGGTGTTACATTGAAAGTGACAGATTTACATTTTTCCCCAAATGGACGCTTTTTCTCTCCGTGTGATCATACGTTTTACACTTTAAGGCTAAAATTACATTTTTTACATCCCATTTAATATTTATTTTCAAAAGTAAACATAACAATGTCTAAAACTTTATTAAAACATATTTTTTCTTTAGTTTATCATATTACCGTCATCTACATTTGAATTCATTTTAACCACTTTATAATGGACAAACATCAAAGATTAAGCGTTATTTCAAAACCACATTTCATAGAGTGTGTTACAAACTGGACTTTATTTACTAACTTACTTTGAAGAGATTGTGGCCTTGAGTTTAAAATAGGCGTTTTGACATTTGGTAGTCCAAATTCAGTGGACTTGACATGAACTGCCATTTCCTGAAAGTCAAGACTCCTCCCACATTTTTTTCTCAGTTTCAGAAGCATCTGCATTCACCTTGCAACCAACTCATTGGCCTTGTGGTCAGAGATCCTAACCAGCTCTCACTGTCAGAGTCGTATACCATCACCTATACCATCACCTATACCATCACCTATACCATCACCTATACCACCACCTATACCATCACCTATACCATCACCTATACAACCACCTATACAAACACCTATACCACCACCTATACCATCACCTATACCATCACCTATACCATCACCTATACAACCACCTATACAACCACCTATACAACCACCTATACAACCACCTATACAACCACCTATACCATCACCTATACCATCACCTATACCATCACCTATACAACCACCTATACACCTATACCCACCTCACCACCTATACCACCACCTATACCACCACCCACCTATACCATCACCTATACCATCACCTATACAACCACCTATACCACCACCTATACCACCTATACAACCACCTACAACCACCTATACCATCACCTATACCATCACCTATACAACCACCTATACCACCACCTATACCATCCTATACCACCAACCACCTATACAACCACCTATACATCACCTACCCACCTATACCATCACCTATACCATCACCACCTATCACCACCTATACAACCACCTATACAACCACCTATACAACCACCTATACAACCACCTATACCATCACCTATACCACCACCTATACCATCACCTATACAACCACCTATACCATCACCTATACAACCACCTATACCATCACCTACCACCTATACCACCACCTATACAAACCACCTATACAACCACCTATACAACCACCTATACAACCACCTATACCATCACCTATACAACCACCTATACAACCACACCTCCACCTATACCATCACCTATACCAACCACCTATACAACCACCTATACACCTATACAACCACCTATACAACCACCTATACAACCCTACCTATACAACCACCTATACACCACCTATACAACCACCTATACAACCACCTATACCATCACCACACCTATACCATCACCTATACAACCACCTATACCACCACCTATACCATCACCTACATAACCACCTATACAACACCTATACCTATACCATCACCTATACAACCACCTATACAACCACCTATACAACCACCTATACAACCACCTCATACCATCATACAACCACCTATACAAACACCTATACAACCACCTATACCATCACCTATACCATCACCTATACAACCACCTATACCATCACCTATACAACCACCTATACAACCACCTATACAACCACCTATACAACCACCTATACAACCACCTATACCATCACCTATACCATCACCTATACAACCACCTATACCACCACCTATACAACCACCTATACAACCACCTATACAACCACCTATACAACCACCTATACCATCACCTATACAACCACCTATACAACCACCTATACAACCACCTATACCACCACCTATACCATCACCTATACAACCACCTATACCACCACCTATACCACCACCTATACAACCACCTATACAACCACCTATACAACCACCTATACCATCACCTATACAACCACCTATACAACCACCTATACAAACACCTATACAACCACCTATACAAACACCTATACAACCACCTATACACCACCTATACCATCACCTATACCATCACCTATACCATCACCTATACAACCACCTATACCATCACCTATACCATCACCTATACAACCACCTATACCAACCTATACCATCACCTATACAACCACCTATACCATCACCTATACCATCACCTATACAACCACCTATACAACCACCTATACAACCACCTATACAACCACCTATACCATCACCTATACAACCACCTATACAAACACCTATACGACCACCTCAACCACCTATACAACCACCTATACCATCACCTATACCATCACCTATACAACCACCTATATAACCACCTATACAAACACCTATACAACCACCTATACAACCACCTATATAACCACCTATACAACCACCTATACAACCACCTATACAACCACCTATACAACCACCTATACAACCACCTATACAACCACCTATACAAACACCTATACAACCACCTATACAACCACCTATACAACCACCTATACAACCACCTATACAAACACCTATACAACCACCTATACAACCACCTATACAACCACCTATACAACCACCTATACAACCACCTATACCATCACCTATACCATCACCTATACAAACGTAAACAATCTCTGACAAATACATGAGGGGAACCAGAGGGTAAAATACACAACAGGTAATGAATGGGATTGAAACCAGGTGTGTTGGAAGACAAGACAAACCAATGGAAAATGAAAAATGGATCAATGATGGCTAGAAGACCGGTGACGTCGAACACCGCCCGAACAAGGAGAGGCAACGACTTCGGCAGAAGACAAACCAAGGCTCCTCACTTCTCCTCAGATATATTCTGAAGACGTGTCCAGAGGGAATTACATGTCTTTAGTCTTTAGTATGTTACTGATACATGTCTTTAGTATGTTACTGATACAGGTCTTTAGTATGTTACTGATACATGACTTTAGTATGTTACTGATACATGTCTTTAGTATGTTACTGATACATGTCTTTAGTATGTTACTGATACATGTCTTTAGTATGTTACTGATACATGTCTTTAGTATGTTACTGATACAGGTCTTTAGTATGTTACTGATACATGTCTTTAGTATGTTACATGTCTTTAGTATGTTACTGATACAGGTCTTTAGTATGTTACTGATACATATCTTTAGTATGTTACAGATACAGGTCTTTAGTATGTTACTGATACATGTCTTTAGTATGTTACTGATACATGTCTTTTGTATGTTACATGTCTTTAGTATGTTACAGATACATGTCTTTAGTATGTTACTGATACATGTCTTTAGTATGTTACTGATACATGTCTTTTGTATGTTACATGTCTTTAGTATGTTACAGATACATGTCTTTAGTATGTTACTGATACAGGTCTTTAGTATGTTACAGATACATGTCTTTAGTATGTTACTGATAAATCTCTTTAGTATGTTACAGATACAGGTCTTTAGTATGTTACAGATACAGGTCTTTAGTATGTTACAGATACAGGTCTTTAGTATGTTACCGATACATGTCTTTTTGTATGTTACATGTCTTTAGTATGTTACAGATACATGTCTTTAGTATGTTACTGATACAGGTCTTTAGTATGTTACTGATACATGTCTTTAGTATGTTACTGATACATGTCTTTTGTATGTTACATGTCTTTAGTATGTTACAGATACATGTCTTTAGTATGTTACTGATACAGGTCTTTAGTATGTTACTGATACATGTCTTTAGTATGTTACTGATAAATCTCTTTAGTATGTTACAGATACAGGTCTTTAGTATGTTACAGATACATGTCTTTAGTATGTTACTGATACAGGTCTTTAGTATGTTACATGTCTTTAGTATGTTACAGATACATGTCTTTAGTATGTTGCATGTCTTTAGTAGGTTACAGATACAGGTCTTTAGTATGTTACAGATACATGTCTTTAGTATGTTGCATGTCTTTAGTAGGTTACTGATACATGTCTTTAGTATGTTACTGATACATGTCTTTTGTATGTTATGATACATGTATCTGTAACACACTAAAGACATGTAACATACAAAGACATGTCAGTAACATACAAAGACATGTATCAGTAACATACTAAAGACCTGTATCTGTAACACTGACATGTACATACAAAAGACATGTCTTTAGTATGTTACTGATACAGGTCTTTAGTATGTTACTGATACAGGTCTTTAGTATGTTACTGATACATGTCTTTAGTATGTTACTGATACATCTCTTTAGTATGTTACAGATACAGGTCTTTAGTATGTTACAGATACATGTCTTTAGTATGTTACAGATACAGGTCTTTAGTATGTTACAGATACAGGTCTTTAGTATGTTACTGATACATCTCTTTAGTATGTTACAGATACAGGTCTTTAGTATGTTACAGATACATGTCTTTAGTATGTTACAGATACATGTCTTTAGTATGTTACTGATACAGGTCTTTAGTATGTTACATGTCTTTAGTATGTTACAGATACAGGTCTTTAGTATGTTACAGATACATGTCTTTAGTATGTTACTGATACAGGTCTTTAGTATGTTGCATGTCTTTAGTAGGTTACAGATACAGGTCTTACTACTACTGCTACTGATTTCTCTATAGAGCATGGAACCACCCAGAGAACAGCTTGCTGCCACAGTGGCCAACATGGATGTTTCCGGTGAAGTATGCAGAAACCCCTCTCCCACACAGAGACATACACACACTATCAGAGTGATACCAGTGACCCTGGCGTTTTTTTAACGCGGATTAGCGTTAATTTAAACATCCGCTGTAGAAAGGGCTCTGTGCCGTGAGAGAGAGACACCTAGTCTGTCAGGCTTTGAAATTAAATGTCCCACACGCCCTAAACCCAACCACACCAAAACCCCAAACCCTTTTCCCCAGTTCTGACCCAACCCCTCACGACCCCCAAATCCTCCTACTACAACCCCAGTCCTAACCCAACCAGACCACAACCCCAAACAATTTCCCCCAGTCCTAACCCAATCACCCAAAACCCCAAACCCTGCTCCCATAAAGAGAGAGAGAGAGAGAGAGAGAGAGAGAGAGAGACAGACAGACAGACAGACAGACAGACAGACAGACAGACAGACAGACAGACAGACAGAGAGAGACAGAGAGAGACAGAGAGAGAGAGAGAGAGAGGTGCATTCAACGAAAAGCAGAGAGAAAACTTTAAATTAGCAGCTGTTCCTGATTTGCATGCTGGTAAATGTATGTTCCTGGAAAAGGGAAAAAAAGGAGGGAAAGGAGGGAGAGAGAAGAACCTTCAACGAAAGCAACATGGCCGTTTCAGAGAACCAGAGAACGAGACAATGCTTCCTTTAAACCATACAATGTTGACTATCCCATTTCTACCCAATCACAGCACAGACTTCCAACGTCTTTCTTTTCTTCTTCAGGGGAGCCCTCCTAACCCAGAGGCAGCTTGTAGTTGTTGTTGTTGTTGTTGTAGTTGTTGTTGTTGTTTTGGTGGGGGGGACGATCCTAGATCATAATGATTCAGATTACATAGAGGGGGGTGGAGACCTGATCCTAGATCATAATGAATCAGATTACATAGAGGGGGGAGACAGTCATCCTAGATCCTGTCACTAGATCTGCACTCCTATCCTGAGATGTTTACCCAAGCCCAGAAGCTGGTGGGTTACTGTAGAAGCTTTAGGGTTTTTGAGGAGTCCAGTCCATTCTAGCCACCGGTCTTATACCAGCGAATGGAGCAGTCTCCTTCCTAAAACGAGGGACGGTGTCAGGGTTACGGCTGGATCATACCAAATGGAGAGTTTGCTTTAGACAGGGGGAGTAGACAATGAACTCAATGTGACTGTAAAACTGAGCTGTTATAAAGGCAACCTGATATCATATAGTAAAGCGTCAGGGTTATGGCGAGGAGAACGAGGACTGAAATTAAAGTTCTCAAAAGCAGAGACTTCTGGGTAACAACGAAATTAAATGTTTTGAGCGAACCCAGTACAGAAATTAAAAATTAAAAAATCCATTAGCAATAATTGCTATTCTTAAATACCAGCAGCACATCACAATGAAACAAGCTGAAATCACTGTAAGAGTTGTTCGTGAGAACCTGGCTACTGAGGGACAGTGTCAGGGTTACGATGAGGAGAACGAGGACGGTGTCAGGGTTACGATGAGGAGAACGAGGACAGTGGGCCCCTTGTGGGTGAGACTTCCTGATGTTATTTAACCTCTGTCGTTCTCTTCGCCCCCAGAGGTCATAGGTCAGGGGTTGTTCTGCCCGGTGGTTTCCTAAATACCTCCGTCTGTAGGAACATATCCGCTGAGCCAAAATCAGCTGTCCCGAAAGAGGATAGAAACCATGTTCCCTCTAAGTTGCACATGACTCCAGCTCCTGGAACCGTCTCTCACACAGAACAATTGTGGGGCAGAAAATTTTAAAAAAGAAAAAAAAGAAAAGAGATTGAACTTCACTTAAAATGTACACTGTCTTTCCCGGGGCTTTAAAAACAGATACAATTCTACTGTGGAGAAATTATATATTTATATATATATTTATATAAATCAACACAATAACAGGTCTCTACCAAAAGGCTGAAAACACCGGTGTCATTTGATGTCCGGGACTGGAAGTGATCGGGTCAGGAATGCCTGACCTGTAAAGCTCTGTTAAACAGAGAGGGTCGTCTTTAGAAACAGACTGCTGCATGGCTGCTCCCTGACCCCTCTGTGCACACACACGCACGCACGCACGCACACACACACACACACACACACACATACACACACACACACACACACACACACACACACACACACTCCACACACACACACACACACACACACACACGCACACACGCACACACACACACGCACGCACGCACGCACACACACACACACACACACGCACACACGCACACGCACGCACACACACACACACACACACACACACACACACACACACACACACACACACACACGCACGCACGCACGCACACACACACACACACACACACACTAACTATACCCACCACAACTCTGTTAAGACAACACAGGCAAACGACAGGCGGGGAGATTGATGGATCTGTCGGTAGTGATAACGAACCACCTTTACGTTACCTCACTGGGATGAACCTCTACCTGTTTACCTGACCAACGTCCTGATACCAGGACTTCTATCCCTTCTGGACCCCCCCGACCCCCCGAACCCCCATACTGCATGTCTGTCTGCCCCGCGCAAACCAGGTGCTTTGTGTCTCTGTGTTTGTGGACAAACAGACTAACAGGGACCAAGTGTAGCGGTAGGAGGGGTGGAGGAGTCAGACGGACTCTCAGGCTCAGGTCACCAGGGTCCTGGGAACGGGAGGGAGGGAGGGACCATCACCTAGTTCCCTCCTGCATGGTCCTCTGACTGGGGGGCTGGGAGACCCACACACAGACTTATAGCATGGAGACTGGTGTATTATCAGATAAAAAGAGGAGAGGCGAGGAGGGAGGGAGGGAGGGAGGGTGATTGAGTTATTCCGTGGCTTATCTTGTTCCGATGCTAACAGCTTTATAGCATCAGATGCAGGTGGTGAATGTTGAAGGGTTTCAGATATCACAGCTCCCTCTCTCTCTCTCTCTCTCTCTCTCCTCCCCTCTCTCTCTCTCTCTCTCTCTCTCTCTCTCTCTCTCTCTTCTCAGTCTCTCTCCCTCTCTCTTGTTCCAGTGTCCCCAGACGGTTCACCGGCCCCCATGTTCCAGTGTCCCCAGATGGTTCACCAGCCCCCCATGTTCCAATGTCCCCAGACAGTTCACCAGCCCCCATGTTCCAGTGTCCCCAGATGGTTCACCAGCCCCCATGTTCCAGTGTCCCCAGACAGTTCACCAGCCCCATGTTCCAGTGTCCCCAGACAGTTCACCAGCCCCCACAGTGTCCCCAGACAGTTCACCAGCCCCCCATGTTCCAGTGTCCCCAGACAGTTCACCAGCCCCATGTTCCAGTGTCCCCCACCAGATGTTCCAGTGTCCCCAGACAGTTCACCAGCCCCCCATGTTCCAGTGTCCCCAGATGGTTCACCAGCCCCCATGTTCCAGTGTCCCCAGATGGTTCACCAGCCCCCCATGTTCCAGTGTGAGCTGAGCCCACACCAGCAGCACAGCTCTGGGGTCAGTACACCCCGCCCCTTTCATCGCATGTTTCCTGGTCTTCCACATTGCCATTTTGGCCTGCCCAAAAAAGGTACTATATAGGCAGACACTCCTTCTATTGGCTGCACTAAACCTAGACCCTCCTCCTCCTGGCGACACTATACCCTAGACCCTCCTCCTCCTGGCTACACTAAACCTAGACCCCCTCCTCCTGTTGGCTACACTAAACCTAGACCCTCCTCCTGGCTACACTAAACCCAGACCCTACTCCTGTTGGCTACACTATCCCTAGACCCTTCTCCTGTTGGCTACACTATACCTAGACCCTCCTCCTGTTGGCTACACTATCACCTAGACCCTCCTCCTGTTGGCGACACTATCCTGGACCCTCCTCCTGTTGCTACACTATCCCTAGACCCTCCTCCTGGGCTACACTATCCTAGACCCTCCTCTGTTGGGCTACACTATCCCTAGACCCTCCTCCTGTTGGCTACACTAAACCTAGATCCTCCTCCTATTGGCTACACTAAACCCAGACCCTCCTCCTCCTGACCCTCCTCCTGGCTACACTAAACCCAGACCCTACTCCTGTTGGCTACACTATCCCTCCCTGTTGGCTACACTATCCCTAGACCCTCCTCCTGTTGGCTACACTAAACTCCAGACCCTCCTCCTGTTGGCTACACTATCCCTCCCTCCTCCTGTTGGCTACACTATCCCTTTCTAGACCCTCCTCCTCCTGGCTACACTAAACCCAGACCCTACTCCTGTTGGCTACACTATCCCTAGACCTCCCTCCTGGGCTACACTATCCCTAGACCCTCCTCCTGTTGGCTACACTATCCCTGACCCTCCTCCTGTTGGCTACACTAAACCTAGACCCTCCTCCTATTGGCTACACTAAACCCAGGACCCTACTACACTATCCCTAGACCCTCCTCCTCCTGGCTACACTAAACCCAGACCCTACTCCTGTTAGCACTATCCCTAGACCCTCCTCCTGTTGGCTACACTATCCCCAGACCCTCCTCCTGTTGGCTACACTCCTTCCTGTTGGCTACACTATCCCTAGACCCTCCTCCTGGCTACACTAAAACCCAGACCCTCCTCCTGTTGGCTACACTATCCCTAGACCCTCCTCCTATTGGCTACACTAAATAGACCCTACTCCTGTTGGCTACACTATCCCTAGACCCTCCTATTGGCTACACTATACCTAGACCCTACTCCTGGAATAATCTCTCCTGTTTCATCTCCCTAGACCCTCCTATTGGCTACACTATACCCAGACCCTACTCCTGTTGGCTACACTAAACCTAGACTCCCTCCTGGCTACACTAAACCCCAGACCTCACCCTGTTGGCTACACCTGCTATCCCTAGACCCTCTCCCCCTACATCTATACCCAGATCCTCCTGTTGGCTAAAAATCCTCCTGTTGGCTACCTGTCCCTAGACCCTCCCCTCCTCCTGGCTACACTAAACCCAGACCCTACTCCTGTTGGCTACACTATCCCTAGACCTCCTCCTGGCACTATCCTGACCCTCCTCCTCTCCTCCCTCCCTTCCCCTGGCTACACTAAACCCAGACCCTACTCCTGTTGGCTACACTATACCTAGACCCTCCTCCAGTCTACACTATACCTAGACTCCTGGCTACACTTTACCTAGACCCTCCTCCTGTTGGCTACACTCCCTAGACCTCTCTCCTGGCTACACTCCTAGACCCTCCTCCTCTACACTCCTAGACCCTCTTCCTCCTCTAAACCTAGACCCTCCTCCTGTTGGCTACACTAAACCTAGACCCTCCCTCCTTTGGCTGCACTCCCCCTCCTCCTGTTGGCTCACTATACCTAGACCCTCCTCCAGTTGGCTCACTATACCTAGACCCTCTCCTGTTGGCTCACTATACCTAGACCCTCCTCCAGTTGGCTACACTATACCTAGACCCTCCTCCTCCACTATACTAGACCCTCCTCCAGTTGGCTACTCCTAGACCCTCCTCCAGTTGGCTACACTATACCTAGACCCCTCTCCTACACTCCTAGACCCTCCTCCAGTCCACTCTAGACCCTCCTCCTGTTGGCTGCACTCCTGACCCTCTCCTGTTGGCTACACTCTAGACCCTCCTCCAGCTGGCTCTCCTAGACCCTCCTCCTCCTGGCTACACTAAACCTAGACCCTCCTCTCCTGACTCCTCCCTCCTCCTGTCTCCCTAGACCCTCTCTCCTGGCTCACTAAACCTAGACCCTCCTCCTCCTATTATACCTAGACTAAACTAGGACCTCTCCCTCTCACTATACCTAGACCCTCTCCTCCTGGCTACACCATACCTAGACCCTCCTCTGTTGGCTCACTCTCCCTCCTCCTCCTGGCTCTATACCTAGACCCTCCTCTCCTGGCTACTCCCTCTCCTGGCTACACTAAACCTCCCTCTCCTCCTCTCTAAACCTCCCTCCTCCCATTGGCTCTCCTCCCTCCTCCAGTTGGCTCTCCTCCCTCCTCCTGTTGGCTCTCCTAGACCCTCCCAGTTGGCTACACTATACCTAGACCCTCCTCTCCTGGCTACACTAAACCTAGACCCTCTCCTATTATACCTAGACTAAACCTAGACCCTCCTCCTATTGGCTACACTCTAGACCTCCTTCTGTTGACTACACTCCTAGACCCTCCTTTCTGTTGACTACACTATACCTAGACCCTCTCCTGGCTACACTCTCCCTCCTCTGCCCAGAATCTCCCTCCTCTCCCCTGTATAGCCCAGAATAATCTCTGTTTCCCTGTCTCCTTCTCCCCTTCAGCCCAGAATCTGCTCTGTCTCCCTCTCCCCTGTACAGCCTTAGAATAATTCTGTTTCTCTCTCCTCTCTCCCCTCTCTCTGTCTCCCTGTCTCCTCTCCTCCTCTTTCCCCTCTCTCTCCTCTCTCTCTCTCTCTCTCTCCTCTCTCTCTCTCTCTCCTCTCTCTCTGTCTCCCTCTCTCTCCTCTCTCTCTCCCTCTCTTTCTCTGTCTCCCTCTCTCTCTCTCTCTCTCCTGTCTCTCTCTGTCTCCCTGTCTCTCCTCTCTCTCACTCCTCTCTCTTCTTCCCTCTCTCTCTCTCCCTCTCTTCCACTCTCTCCATCTCTCTCTCTCTCTTCTCTGTCTCTCCTCTCTCTCTCTCTCTCTCTCTCTCTCTCTCTCTCTCTCTCTCTCTCTCTCTCTCCTCCCTCTCTCTCTCTCTGTCTCCCCTCTTCTGTCTCCTCTCTGTCTCCCTCTGTCTCTCTCTCCCTCTCTCTCTCTCTCTCCTCTCTCAGTACAGAAAGGGAATCTGCTTTCAACCCTAGAACATCTTTTGAAAAAAGTTGTAGTCCCTAGTCCCTGTAATAACACCACTCTTTACATCTCAGGGGTTTAGATGGAATGCCTGCACTACTACTGTACTACCATGATATTCCACTTCAACGTCACAACCAGACCTACTGCGAGAATAACTATTTTATTCAGCAGAATAACTATTTTATTCAGCAGATCTATTCCACGTCAACATCACAACTAGACCTACTCGAGAATAACTATTTTATTCAGCAGATCTATTCCACGTCAACATCCTACTATAGAATAATCATTTTATTCAGCAGGATCCTGACTTACTGAGAATAACTATTTTATTCAGCAGATCTATTCACGTCAACATCACAACTAGACCTACTAAGAGAATAACTATTTTATTCAGCAGATCTATTCCACGTCAACATCACAACTAGACCTCACAACTGCGAGAATAACTATTTTATTCAGCAGATCTATTCCACGCCAACGTCGCAACCAGACTTACTAAGAAATAACTATTTTTATTCAGCAGATCTATTCCACGCCAAATCACAACTAGATTCTATCATGAGAATAACTATTTTATTCAGCAGATCTATTCCACGTCAACATCACAAACTAGACCTACAAAGGGAATAACTATTTTATTCAGCAGATCTATTCCACGCCAACATCACAACTAGACCTACAGCAACATCAAAAAAACACACACAATTAAAACCACTACAAATAATGTTGCTTTCACAAAGGAAAGAGCTACGAAATTCTCTCCTCACACAATGCAATGCTCTCCAGGAATTATTATATATTTTTTTTAAATAGTTAACTTGAAGTAATCCAATCTAGAATTTTATTAAACTTAAATCCCAATGCCTGAGAGATTCAGAAGTTGTCTGTAGCTGAAGTTAAAAACTCCCAATAAATCTAGAATATGTATGTTTGTGCCATTAAAACTTAATCCTAATGCCTTAAAGTTGTTCTTAAATCCCAAATCCCAATGCTCGAGAGATTCAGAAGTTGTTCAGAAGTAATCTAGTCCATTAAAACTTAAATCCCAATGTCTTGGTTTTAATAGTTTCTTCTTTACAGTGGCTATTGATAGTATTCCTTTCATGTGCTTGTTCTCCTGACGCCGCTCTCTGTCTGGGAGGAGGCGGGGGTCTGGGGATGGCCGAGGGCAGGGTCTGGGTGGAGGCAGGGCGGGGTCTGGGTGGAGGCAGGGGCAGGGTCTGGGTGGAGGCAGGGGGCGGGGTCTGGGGGAGGAAAAAAAAACCCCACCTTCTTTGGGGGTCTGAGGGCTGTGTTTTTTCTGAATGAACCGAATACCAATGACAAATGAATCACTCTCTTTCACAGAACAAACCCAGGGATCTCCCCCTAAACGAAGTCACAGTAACCCCGGGGATCTCCCCCTAAACGAAGTCACAGTAACCCCGGGGATCTCCCCCTAAACGAAGTCACAGTAACCCCGGGGATCTCCCCCTAAACGAAGTCACAGTAACCCCGGGGATCTCCCCCTAAACGAAGTCACAGTAACCCCGGGGATCTCCCCCTAAACGAAGTCACAGTAACCCCGGGGATCTCCCCCTAAACGAAGTCACAGTAACCCCGGGGATCTCCCCCTAAACGAAGTCACAGTAACCCCGGGGATCTCCCCCTAAACGAAGTCACAGTAACCCCGGGGATCTCCCCCTAAACGAAGTCACAGTAACCCCGGGGATCTCCCCCTAAACGAAGTCACAGTAACCCCGGGGATCTCCCCCTAAACGAAGTCACAGTAACCCCGGGGATCTCCCCCTAAACGAAGTCACAGTAACCCCGGGGATCTCCCCCTAAACGAAGTCACAGTAACCCCGGGGATCTCCCCCTAAACGAAGTCACAGTAACCCCGGGGATCTCCCCTAAACGGTCACAGTAACCCCGGGATCTCCCCTAAACGGTCACAGTAACCCCGGGATCTCCCCAAGCGAGTCACAGTAACCCCGGGATCTCTCCCTCAAGCGGTCACAGTAACCCCGGGATCTCTCAAACGAAGTCACAGTAACCCCGATCTCCCTAAACGGGGTCACAGTAACCCCGGGATCTCCCTAAACGAGTCACAGTAACCTGGGATCTCCCTAAACGAAGTCACAGTAACCCCGGGATCTCCCCCTAAACGAAGTCACAGTAACCTCTGGGATCTCCCCTAACGAAGTCACAGTAACCCCGGATCTCCCCTAAACGAAGTCACAGTAACCCCGGGATCTCCCCTAAACGAGTCACAGTAACCCCGGGATCTCCCTAAACGAAGTCACAGTAACCCCGGGATCTCCCCTAAACGAAGTCACAGAACCTCTGGGATCTCCCTAAGCGAGTCACAGTAACCCCGGGATCTCCCCTAAACAAGTCACAGTAACCCCGGGATCTCCCCTAAACGAAGTCACAGTAACCCCGGGGATCTCCCCCTAAACGAAGTCACAGTAACCCCGGGGATCTCCCTAAACGAAGTCACAGTAACCTCTGGGATTCCTCCTAAACGGGTCACAGTAACCCCGGGGATCTCCCCCTAAACGAAGTCACAGTAACCCCGGGGATCTCCCCCTAAACGAAGTCACAGTAACCCCGGGGATCTCCCCCTAAACGAAGTCACAGTAACCCCGGGGATCTCCCCTAAACGAAGTCACAGAGTAACCCCGGGATCTCCCTAAACGAAGTGCAGTAACCCCGGGATCTCCCCTAACGCGTCACACAGTAACCCCGGGATCTCCCCTAAACGAAGTCACAGTAACCCCGGGATCTCCCCTAAACGAAGTCACACAGTAACCCCGGGATCTCCCCCTAAACGAAGTCACAGTAACCCCGGGATTCCCCTAAACGAAGTCACAGAGTAACCCCGGGATCTCCCTAAACGGTCACAGTAACCCCGGGGATCCCCCTAAACGAAGTCACAGTAACCTCGGGATCTCCCCTAAACGAAGTCACAGTAACCCTGGGATCTCCCCTAAACGAAGTCACAGTAACCCTGGGATCTCCCCCTAAACGAAGTCACAGTAACCCCGGGGATCTCCCCCTAAACGAAGTCACAGTAACCCCGGGGATCTCCCCCTAAACGAAGTCACAGTAACCCCGGGGATCTCCCCCTAAACGAAGTCACAGTAACCCCGGGGATCTCCCCCTAAACGAAGACAGAGGCAGGACATCATAAACACTTCTGTTACGACAATCATTCATGGGAAGTGAAAAAAAATAACGTTATTTATTTTTAGAATCACATTGTTTTACAACTTTTACACAATATGGATGACAAAATAGATAAGAATACATGTAAGAATAAAATACATTGAAACTCATTAAAATAAATTAGCTCCACTTTGATGTTTGGTTCTGTGGCTATTTGGAGCCCAATCTACCGTTCCACTATGCTTAAATAAATAATAATAAACATCCCCAACACAATAGTATTCAGGGGAGAGGAGTGGAGAGGGGAGGACTCGCCATTGGCTGGGTCTCCATCCCAAATGGCACGCCTTATGCCCTACATAGTGCGCCCATGAGCACATTTGGAATGGAAGTTGCCGAGTGCACTAAATAGGGAATAGGGTGCCAATTGGGAGGTAGGCTGTGTGTGTGTGTGTGTGTGTGTGTGTGTGTGTGTGTGTGTGTGTGTGTGTGTGTGTGTGTGTGTGTGTGTGTGTGTGTGTGTGTGTGTGTGTGTGTGTGTGTGTGTGTGTGTGTGTGTGTGTGTGTGTGTGTGTGTGTGTGTGTGTGTGTGTGTGTGTGTGTGTGTGTGTGTGTGTGGAGCAGG
>NW_026288934.1:47500-78580 GCF_023373465.1 Oncorhynchus keta | reverse complement strand
CCCTGTCAGGGCCCAGGTCTGACAGAATCTGTGCATAAGATCTAGGTGCTGCTGTAGGCCTCCTTGGTTGGTGACAGAAGCACCAGATCATCAGCAAACAGAAGACATTTGACTTCAGATTCTAGTAGGGTGAGGCCAGGTGCTGCAGACTGTTCTCGTGCCTCGCGCCAATTCGTTGATATATATGTTGAAGAGGGTGGGGCTTAAGCTGCATCCCTGTCTCACCCCACGACCCTGTGTGAAGAAATTTGTGTTCTCTCTCTCTCTCTCTCTCTCTCTCTCTCTCTCTCTCTCTCTCTCTCTCTCTCTCTCTCTCCCTCTCCCTCTCCCTCTCCCCCTCTCCCTCCCTCTCTCTCCCTCTCTCCCCTCTCTCTCTCCCTCTCTCCCTCCTCTCTCTGTCATCTCTCTCCCTCTCTCTCTCTCTCTCTCTCTCTCTCTCTCTCTCTCTCATGACTAGTCTCTGTGTCTGTGTGTGTGCGTGTCTGTTCCCTGTCATCCCTGGGGAAGCCTTTCATTTGAAACTGTAGCTTCACTGTCTCTCAATCCAGGAGCTCTAGAGAAATCAGTGCCTCTTCATGCTGTGTGTGTTTGTGTGTATGTAATGAAGTGGTGTGTGTGTGTGTGTGTGTGTGTGTGTGTGTGTGTGTGTGTGTGTGTGTGTGTGTGTGTGTGTGTGTGTGTGTGTGTGTGTGTGTGTGAGAGAGAGATAGGGAGGGTCTAAAACTTTACCTAGCAGATATCAATCTAAATAATATTTAATTAAACTGCCTAATACACATTAACATGCTGATCTGGCACACACACACACACACACACACAGGTTGCCCTCAGGGCAGAAAGAAGAGGCTCCTCCCATCACCTTATGCCCCAGTCAGGAAACCCTGTGTGTGTGTCTTTGTGTTGTGTTAATCAAATCCCCAATTACACTGAGTGAGTACCTCTTTCTCATCTCACTCTGTCTGACTTCCAAGTGTCACACACACACACACACACACACACACACACACACACACACACACACACACACACACACACACACACACACACACACACACACACACACACACACACACACACACACACACACACACACACACACACACACACACACACACACCCTGAGGCACAAGCACTTAATTTCCTATTCACGCTCATCTCTTCTCCCCCTTCCTCTCCTCATCTCTCCTCCCTTCCCCTCTCCTCATCTCTCCCTCCTCATCTCTCCTCCTCATCTCTCTCCCTTCCCTCTCCTCATTTCTCCTCCTCATCTCTTCTCCCTTTCCTCTCCTCCTCATGGGTCCTCCTCATCACTTCTCCTCACCTCTTCACCTCCTCTCCTCATCTCTCCACCTCCTCTCCTCCTCCTCATCTCTCCTCATCTCCTCATCTCTCCTCCTCATCTCTCCTCCTCATCTCTCCACCTCCCTCTCCTCATCTCTCCTCATCTCTCCTCCTCATCTCTCCTCCTCATCTCTCCACCTCCTCTCCTCATCTCTACTCATCTCTCCTCCTCATCTCTCCTCCTCATCCGTCCTCCTCATCTCTCCTCATCCGTCCTCCTCATCTCTCCTCATCTCTCCTCCTCATCCGTCCTCCTCATCTCTCCTCTCATCCGTCCTCCTCATCTCTCCTCCTCATCCGTCCTCCCTCATCTCTCCTCCTCATCCGTCCTCCTCATCTCCTCATTGGACCTCCACACCAGATATAAAACTGGACCTCTACACCAGATATAAAACTGGACCTCTAAACCAGATATAAAACTGGACATCCACACCAGATATAAACTGGACCTCTACACCAGATATAAACTGGACCTCCACACCAGATATAAAACTGGACCTCTACACCAGATATAAAACTGGACCTCCACACCAGATATAAAACTGGACCTCCACACCAGATATAAAACTGGACCTCCAAACCAGATATAAAACTGGACACACCAGATATAAAACTGGACCTCTAAACCAGATATAAAACTGACCTCTACACCAGATATAAAACTGGACCTCTAAACCAGATATAAAACTGGACCCCTCTAACCAGATATAAACCTGGACCTCTCACACCAGATATAAAACTGGACCTCTAAACCAGATATAAAACTGGACCTCTAAACCAGATATAAAACTGGACCTCTAAACCAGACCACCAGATATAAAACTGGACCTCTAAACCAGATATAAAACTGGACCTCTAAAACCAGATATAAAACTGGACCTCCAAACCAGATATAAACTGGACCTCTAAACCAGATATAAAACTGGACCTCCACACCAGATATAAAACTGGACCTCTGCACCAGATATAAAACTGGACCTCTAAACCAGATATAAAACTGGACCTCTAAACCAGATATAAAACTGGACCTCTAAACCAGATATAAAACTGGACCTCTAAACCAGATATAAAACTGGACCTCCACACCAGATATAAAAATGGACCTCCACACCAGATATAAAACTGGACCTCCACACCAGATATAAAACTGGACCTCTAAACCAGATATAAAACTGGATATAAAACCTCTACACCAGATATAAAACTGGACCTATAAAACTGGAAACCAGATATAAACTGGACCTCCACACCAGATATAAAACTGGACCTCCACACCAGATATAAAACTGGACCTCTAAACCAGATATAAACTGGACCTCTAAACCAGATATAAAACTGGACCTCTAAACCAGATATAAAACTGGACCTCTACACCAGATATAAAACTGGACCTCTAAGATATAAAACTGGACAGATATAAAACTGGACCTCTAAACCAGATATAAAACTGGACCTCTACCCAGATATAAAACTGGACCTCCACACCAGATATAAAACTGGACCTCTAAACCAGATATAAAACTGGACCTCTAAACCAGATATAAAACTGGACCTCTACACCAGATATAAAACTGGACCTCTACACCAGATATAAAACTGGACCTCTAAACCAGATATAAAACTGGACCTCTAAACCAGATATAAAACTGGACCTCTAAACCAGATATAAAACAAACCAGATATAAAACTGGACCTCTAAACCAGATATAAAACTGGACCTCTAAACCAGATATAAAACTGGACCTCTAAACCAGATATAAAACTGGACCTTTAAACCAGATATAAAACTGGACCTCTACACCAGATATAAAACTGGACCTCTACACCAGATATAAAACTGGACCTCTAAACCAGATATAAAACTGGACCTCTAAACCAGATATAAAACTGGACCTCCACACCAGATATAAAACTGGACCTCTACACCAGATATAAAACTGGACTGGACCTCTAAACCAGATATAAAACTGGACCTCTAAACCAGATATAAAACTGGACCTCTAAACCAGATATAAAACTGGACCTCTAAACCAGATATAAAACTGGACCTCTAAACCAGATATAAAACTGGACCTCTAAACCAGATATAAAACTGGACCTCTACACCAGATATAAAACTGATATAAACTGACCTCTAAACCAGATATAAAACTGGACCTCTACACCAGATAAAACTGGAAAACTGGACCTCTAACCAGATATAAAACTGGACCTCTACACCAGATATAAAACTGGACCTCTAAACCAGATATAAAACTGGACCTTTACACCAGATATAAAACTGGACCTCTACACCAGATATAAAACTGGACCTCTAAACCAGATATAAAACTGGACCTCTACACCAGATATAAAACTGGACCTCTAAACCAGATATAAAACTGGACCTCCACACCAGATATAAAACTGGACCTCTAAACCAGATATAAAACTGGACCTCTATAAAACTGGACAGATATAAAACTGGACCTCTAAACCAGATATAAAACTGGACCTCTAAACCAGATATAAAACTGGACCTCTAAACCAGATATAAAACTGGACCTCTAAACCAGATATAAAACTGGACCTCTAAACCAGATATAAAACTGGACCTCCACACCAGATATAAAACTGGACCTCCACACCAGATATAAAACTGGACCTCTAAACCAGATATAAAACTGGACCTCTAAACCAGATATAAAACTGGACCTCTACACCAGATATAAAACTGGACCTCTAACCAGATATAAAACTGGACCTCTACCCAGATATAAAACTGGACCTCCACACCAGATATAAAACTGGACCTCTACACCAGATATAAAACTGGACCTCTAAACCAGATATAAAACCCTCCACACCAGATATAAAACTGGACCTCTACACCAGATATAAACTGGACAGATATAAAACTGGACCTCTAAACCAGATATAAAACTGGACCTCTAAACCAGATATAAAACTGGACCTCTACACCAGATATAAAACTGGACCTCTAAACCAGATATAAAACTGGACCTCTACACCAGATATAAAACTGGACCTCTACACCAGATATAAAACTGGACCTCCAAACCAGATATAAAACTGGACCTCTAAACCAGATATAAAACTGGACCTCTAAACCAGATATAAAACTGGACCTCTAAACCAGATATAAAACTGGACCTCTAAACCAGATATAAAACTGGACCTCTAAACCAGATATAAAAGATATAAAACTGGACCTCTAAACCAGATATAAAACTGGACCTCTAAACCAGATATAAAACTGGACCTCCAAACCAGATATAAAACTGGACCTCTACACCAGATATAAAACTGGACCAAACCAGATATAAAACTGGACCTCTAAACCAGATATAAACTGGACCTCTAAACCAGATATAAAACTGGACCTCTACACCAGATATAAAACTGGACCTCTAAACCAGATATAAAACTGGACCTCTATAAAACTGGACCAGATATAAAACTGGACCTCTAAACCAGATATAAAACTGGACCTCTAAACCAGATATAAAAACTGGACAAACCAGATATAAAACTGGACCTCTAAACCAGATATAAAACTGGACCTATAAAAACTGGACAAACCAGATATAAAACTGGACCTCTAAACCAGATATAAAACTGGACCTCTAAACCAGATATAAAACTGGACCTCTAAACCAGATATAAAACTGGACCTCTACACCAGATATAAAACTGGACCTCTAGATATAAAGATATAAAACTGGACCTCTACACCAGATATAAAACTGGACCTCTAAACCAGATATAAAACTGGACCTCTAAACCAGATATAAAACTGGACCTCTAAACCAGATATAAAACTGGACCTCTAAACCAGATATAAAACTGGACCTCTAAACCAGATATAAAACTGGACCTCTAAACCAGATATAAAACTGGACCTCTAAACCAGATATAAAACTGGACCTCTACAGATATAAAACTGGACAGATATAAACTGGACCTCTACACCAGATATAAAACTGGACCTCTAAACCAGATATAAAACTGGACCTCCACACCAGATATAAAACTGGACAGATATAAAACTGGACCTCTAAACCAGATATAAACTGGACCTCCACACCAGATATAAAACTGGACCTCTAAACCAGATATAAAACTGGACCTCTAAACCAGATATAAAACTGGACCTCTACACCAGATATAAAACTGGACCTCTACACCAGATATAAAACTGGACCTCTAAACCAGATATAAAACTGGACCTCTACACCAGATATAAAACTGGACCTCCACACCAGATATAAAACTGGACCTCTAAACCAGATATAAAACTGGACCTCACACCAGATATAAAACTGGACCTCTAAACCAGATATAAAACTGGACCTCTAAACCAGATATAAAACTGGACCTCTAAACCAGATATAAAACTGGACCTCTAAACCAGATATAAAACTGGACCTCTAAACCAGATATAAAACTGGACCTCTAAACCAGATATAAAACTGGACCTCTAAACCAGATATAAAACTGGACCTCTAAACCAGATATAAAACTGGACCTCTACACCAGATATAAAACTGGACCTCTAAACCAGATATAAAACTGGACCTCTAAACCAGATATAAAACCAGATATAAACTGGACCTCTACACCAGATATAAAACTGGACCTCTAAACCAGATATAAAACTGGACCTCTAAACCAGATATAAAACTGGACCTCTACACCAGATATAAAACTGGACCTCTAAACCAGATATAAAACTGGACCTCTAAACCAGATATAAAACTGGACCTCTATAAACACCAGATATAAAACTGGACCTCTAAACCAGATATAAAACTGGACCTCTAAACCAGATATAAAACTGGACCTCTAAACCAGATATAAAACTGGACCTTTAAACCAGATATAAAACTGGACCTCTACACCAGATATAAAACTGGACCTCTAAACCAGATATAAAACTGGACCTCTAAACCAGATATAAAACTGGACCTCTAGATATAAAACACCAGATATAAAACTGGACCTCTAAACCAGATATAAAACTGGACCTCTAAACCAGATATAAAACTGGACCTCTACACCAGATATAAAACTGGACCTCTAAAGATATAAAACTGGACAGATATAAAACTGGACCTCTACACCAGATATAAAACTGGACCTCCACACCAGATATAAAACTGGACCAGATATAAAACTGGACCTCTAAACCAGATATAAAACTGGACCTCTACACAGATATAAAACTGGACCTCTACACCAGATATAAAACTGGATAAAGATATAAAACTGGACCTCTAAACCAGATATAAAACTGGACCTGATATAAAACTGACCTCTACACCAGATATAAAACTGGACCTCTAAACCAGATATAAAACTGGACCTCTACAACAGATATAAAACTGGACCTCTACACCAGATATAAAACTGGACCTCTAAACCAGATATAAAACTGGACCTCTAAACCAGATATAAAAACTGGACCTCTACACCAGATATAAAACTGGACCTCTAAACCAGATATAAAACTGGACCTCTAAACCAGATATAAAACTGGACCTCTAAACCAGATATAAAACTGGACCTCTAAACCAGATATAAAACTGGACCTCTAAACCAGATATAAAACTGGACCTCTAAACCAGATATAAAACTGGACCTCTAAACCAGATATAAAACTGGACCTCCACACCAGATATAAAACTGGACCTCTAAACCAGATATAAAACTGGACCTCTAAACCAGATAAAAACTGGACAGATATAAAACTGGACCTCTAAACCAGATATAAAACTGGACCTCTACACCAGATATAAAACTGGACCTCTAAACCAGATATAAAACTGGACCTCCACACCAGATATAAAACTGGACCTCTAAACCAGATATAAAACTGGACCTCTTAACCAGATATAAAACTGGACCTCTAAACCAGATATAAAACTGGACCTCTAAACCAGATATAAAACTGGACCTCTAAACCAGATATAAAACTGGACCTCTAAACCAGATATAAAACTGGACCTCCAAACCAGATATAAAACTGGACCTCTACACCAGATATAAAACTGGACCTCCACACCAGATATAAAACTGGACATCTACACCAGATATAAAACTGGACCTCTAAACCAGATATAAAACTGGACCTCTACACCAGATATAAACTGGACCTCTAAACCAGATATAAAACTGGACCTCTACACCAGATATAAAACTGGACCTCTACACCAGATATAAAACTGGACCTCTACACCAGATATAAAACTGGACCTCTACACCAGATATAAAACTGGACCTCTACACCAGATATAAAACTGGACCTCTACACCAGATATAAAACTGGACCTCTAAACCAGATATAAAACTGGACCTCTAAACCAGATATAAAACTGGACCTCTACACCAGATATAAAACTGGACCTCTAAACCAGATATAAAACTGGACCTCTACACCAGATATAAAACTGGACCTCTAAACCAGATATAAAACTGGACCTCTACACCAGATATAAAACTGGACCTCTAAACCAGATATAAAACTGCACCTCCAAACCAGATATAAAACTGGACCTCTACACCAGATATAAAACTGGACCTCTAACCAGATATAAAACTGGACCTCTAAACCAGATATAAAACTGGACCTCTACACCAGATATAAAACTGGACCTCTAAACCAGATATAAAACTGGACCTCCACACCAGATATAAAACTGGACCTCTAAACCAAATATAAAACTGGACCTCTAAACCAGATATAAAACTGGACCTCTAAACCAGATATAAAACTGGACCTCTAAACCAGATATAAAACTGGACCTCTAAACCAGATATAAAACTGGATCTCTAAACCAGATATAAAACTGGACCTCTACACCAGATATAAAACTGGACCTCCACACCAGATATAAAACTGGACCTCTAAACCAGATATAAAACTGGACCTCTAAACCAGATATAAAACTGGACCTCTAAACCAGATATAAAACTGGACCTCTAAACCAGATATAAAACTGGACCTCTACACCAGATATAAAACTGGACCTCCACACCAGATATAAAACTGGACCTCTAAACCAGATATAAAACTGGACCTCTAAACCAGATATAAAACTGGAACCTCTACACCAGATATAAAACTGGACCTCTAAACCAGATATAAAACTGGACCTCTAAACCAGATATAAAACTGGACCTCTAAACCAGATATAAAACTGGACCTCTACACCAGATATAAAACTGGACCTCTTAACCAGATATAAAACTGGACCTCTAAACCAGATATAAAACTGGACCTCTAAACCAGATATAAAACTGGACCTCTACACCAGATATAAAACTGGACCTCTACACCAGATATAAAACTGGACCTCTACACCAGATATAAAACTGGACCTCTACACCAGA
The DNA here is from genome assembly GCF_023373465.1 of Oncorhynchus keta. Lineage (NCBI taxonomy): Eukaryota > Metazoa > Chordata > Actinopteri > Salmoniformes > Salmonidae > Oncorhynchus > Oncorhynchus keta. The sequence goes on along the minus strand of NW_026288934.1, from coordinate 69,847 downwards.
TATAAAACTGGACCTCTAAAACAGATATAAAACTGGACCTCTACCACCAGATATAAAACTGGACCTCTACACCAGATATAAAACTGGACCTCTACACCAGATATAAAACTGGACCTCTAAACCAGATATAAAACTGGACCTCTACACCAGATATAAAACTGGACCTCTAAACCAGATATAAAACTGGACCTCTACACCAGATATAAAACTGGACCTCTACACCAGATATAAAACTGGACCTCTAAACCAGATATAAAACTGGACCTCTAAACCAGATATAAAACTGGACCTCTAAACCAGATATAAAACTGGACCTCTAAACCAGATATAAAACTGGACCTCTAAACCAGATATAAAACTGGACCTCTAAACCAGATATAAAACTGGACCTCTAAACCAGATATAAAACTGGACCTCTAAACCAGATATAAAACTGGACCTCTACACCAGATATAAAACTGGACCTCTAAACCAGATATAAAACTGGACCTCTAAACCAGATATAAAACTGGACCTCCACACCAGATATAAAACTGGACCTCCACAGCAGATATAAAACTGGACCTCTAAACCAGATATAAACCTGGACCTCTAAACCAGATATAAAACTGGACCTCTACACCAGATATAAAACTGGACCTCCACACCAGATATAAAACTGGACTTCTAAACCAGATATAAAACTGGACCTCCACACCAGATATAAAACTGGACCTCTACACCAGATATAAAACTGGACCTCTAAACCAGATATAAAACTGGACCTCTAAACCAGATATAAAACTGGACCTCCACACCAGATATAAAACTGGACCTCTACACCAGATATAAAACTGGACCTCTAAACCAGATATAAAACTGGACCTCTAAACCAGATATAAAACTGGACCTCTAAACCAGATATAAAACTGGACCTCTAAACCAGATAAAAAACTGGACCTCTAAACCAGATATAAAACTGGACCTCTAAACCAGATATAAAACTGGACCTCTAAACCAGATATAAAACTGGACCTCTAAACCAGATATAAAACTGGACCTCTAAACCAGATATAAAACTGGACCTCTAAACCAGATATAAAACTGGACCTCTACACCAGATATAAAACTGGACCTCCACACCAGATATAAAACTGGACCTCTAAACCAGATATAAAACTGGACCTCTAAACCAGATATAAAACTGGAACCTCTACACCAGATATAAAACTGGACCTCTAAACCAGATATAAAACTGGACCTCTAAACCAGATATAAAACTGGACCTCCACACCAGATATAAAACTGGACCTCTACACCAGATATAAAACTGGACCTCTTAACCAGATATAAAACTGGACCTCTAAACCAGATATAAAACTGGACCTCTAAACCAGATATAAAACTGGACCTCTACACCAGATATAAAACTGGACCTCTACACCAGATATAAAACTGGACCTCTACACCAGATATAAAACTGGACCTCTACACCAGATATAAAACTGGACCTCCACACCAGATATAAAACTGGACCTCCACACCAGATATAAAACTGGACCTCCACACCAGATATAAAACTGGACCTCCACACCAGATATAAAACTGGACCTCTACACCAGATATAAAACTGGACCTCTACACCAGATATAAAACTGGACCTCTAAACCAGATATAAAACTGGACCTCTACACCAGATATAAAACTGGACCTCTAAACCAGATATAAAACTGGACCTCTAAACCAGATATAAAACTGGACCTCTAAACCAGATATAAAACTGGACCTCTACACCAGATATAAAACTGGACCTCTACACCAGATATAAAACTGGACCTCTACACCAGATATAAAACTGGACCTCTAAACCAGATATAAAACTGGACCTCTAAACCAGATATAAAACTGGACCTCCAAACCAGATATAAAACTGGACCTCTAAACCAGATATAAAACTGGACCTCCAAACCAGATATAAAACTGGACCTCTACACCAGATATAAAACTGGACCTCTAAACCAGATATAAAACTGGACCTCCAAACCAGATATAAAACTGGACCTCCACACCAGATATAAAACTGGACCTCCACAGCAGATATAAAACTGGACCTCTAAACCAGATATAAACCTGGACCTCTAAACCAGATATAAAACTGGACCTCTACACCAGATATAAAACTGGACCTCCACACCAGATATAAAACTGGACTTCTAAACCAGATATAAAACTGGACCTCCACACCAGATATAAAACTGGACCTCTACACCAGATATAAAACTGGACCTCTAAACCAGATATAAAACTGGACCTCTAAACCAGATATAAAACTGGACCTCCACACCAGATATAAAACTGGACCTCTACACCAGATATAAAACTGGACCTCTAAACCAGATATAAAACTGGACCTCTAAACCAGATATAAAACTGGACCTCTAAACCAGATATAAAACTGGACCTCTAAACCAGATATAAAACTGGACCTCTAAACCAGATATAAAACTGGAACCTCTACACCAGATATAAAACTGGACCTCTAAACCAGATATAAAACTGGACCGTTAAACCAGATATAAAACTGGACCTCCACACCAGATATAAAACTGGACCTCTACACCAGATATAAAACTGGACCTCTTAACCAGATATAAAACTGGACCTCTAAACCAGATATAAAACTGGACCTCTAAACCAGATATAAAACTGGACCTCTACACCAGATATAAAACTGGACCTCTACACCAGATATAAAACTGGACCTCTACACCAGATATAAAACTGGACCTCTACAAACCAGATATAAAACTGGACCTCCACACCAGATATAAAACTGGACCTCTAAACCAGATATAAAACTGGACCTCTAAACCAGATATAAAACTGGACCTCCACACCAGATATAAAACTGGACCTCCACAGCAGATATAAAACTGGACCTCTAAACCAGATATAAACCTGGACCTCTAAACCAGATATAAAACTGGACCTCTACACCAGATATAAAACTGGACCTCCACACCAGATATAAAACTGGACTTCTAAACCAGATATAAAACTGGACACACCAGATATAAAACTGGACCTCTACACCAGATATAAAACTGGACCTCTAAACCAGATATAAAACTGGACCTCCAAACCAGATATAAAACTGGACCTCCACACCAGATATAAAACTGGACCTCTACACCAGATATAAAACTGGACCTCTAAACCAGATATAAAACTGGACCTCTAAACCAGATATAAAACTGGACCTCTAAACCAGATATAAAACTGGACCTCTAAACCAGATAAAAAACTGGACCTCTAAACCAGATATAAAACTGGACCTCTAAACCAGATATAAAACTGGACCTCTAAACCAGATATAAAACTGGACCTCTAAACCAGATATAAAACTGGACCTCTAAACCAGATATAAAACTGGACCTCTAAACCAGATATAAAACTGGACCTCTACACCAGATATAAAACTGGACCTCCACACCAGATATAAAACTGGACCTCTAAACCAGATATAAAACTGGACCTCTAAACCAGATATAAAACTGGAACCTCTACACCAGATATAAAACTGGACCTCTAAACCAGATATAAAACTGGACCTCTAAACCAGATATAAAACTGGACCTCCACACCAGATATAAAACTGGACCTCTACACCAGATATAAAACTGGACCTCTTAACCAGATATAAAACTGGACCTCTAAACCAGATATAAAACTGGACCTCTAAACCAGATATAAAACTGGACCTCTACACCAGATATAAAACTGGACCTCTACACCAGATATAAAACTGGACCTCCACACCAGATATAAAACTGGACCTCCACACCAGATATAAAACTGGACCTCCACACCAGATATAAAACTGGACCTCCACACCAGATATAAAACTGGACCTCTACACCAGATATAAAACTGGACCTCCACACCAGATATAAAACTGGACCTCTACACCAGATATAAAACTGGACCTCTACACCAGATATAAAACTGGACCTCTAAACCAGATATAAAACTGGACCTCTACACCAGATATAAAACTGGACCTCTACACCAGATATAAAACTGGACCTCTAAACCAGATATAAAACTGGACCTCTAAACCAGATACAGATAAAACTGGACCTCTACACCAGATATAAAACTGGACCTCTAAACCAGATATAAAACTGGACCTCTAAACCAGATATAAAACTGGACCTCTAAACCAGATATAAAACTGGACCTCTAAACCAGATATAAAACTGGACCTCCAAACCAGATATAAAACTGGACCTCTAAACCAGATATAAAACTGGACCTCCAAACCAGATATAAAACTGGACCTCTACACCAGATATAAAACTGGACCTCTAAACCAGATATAAAACTGGACCTCTAAACCAGATATAAAACTGGACCTCCACACCAGATATAAAACTGGACCTCCACAGCAGATATAAAACTGGACCTCTAAACCAGATATAAACCTGGACCTCTAAACCAGATATAAAACTGGACCTCTACACCAGATATAAAACTGGACCTCCACACCAGATATAAAACTGGACTTCTAAACCAGATATAAAACTGGACCTCCACACCAGATATAAAACTGGACCTCTACACCAGATATAAAACTGGACCTCTAAACCAGATATAAAACTGGACCTCTAAACCAGATATAAAACTGGACCTCCACACCAGATATAAAACTGGACCTCTACACCAGATATAAAACTGGACCTCTAAACCAGATATAAAACTGGACCTCTAAACCAGATATAAAACTGGACCTCTAAACCAGATATAAAACTGGACCTCTAAACCAGATAAAAAACTGGACCTCTAAACCAGATATAAAACTGGACCTCTAAACCAGATATAAAACTGGACCTCTAAACCAGATATAAAACTGGACCTCTAAACCAGATATAAAACTGGACCTCTAAACCAGATATAAAACTGGACCTCTAAACCAGATATAAAACTGGACCTCTACACCAGATATAAAACTGGACCTCCACACCAGATATAAAACTGGACCTCTAAACCAGATATAAAACTGGACCTCTAAACCAGATATAAAACTGGAACCTCTACACCAGATATAAAACTGGACCTCTAAACCAGATATAAAACTGGACCTCTAAACCAGATATAAAACTGGACCTCCACACCAGATATAAAACTGGACCTCTACACCAGATATAAAACTGGACCTCTTAACCAGATATAAAACTGGACCTCTAAACCAGATATAAAACTGGACCTCTACACCAGATATAAAACTGGACCTCTACACCAGATATAAAACTGGACCTCTACACCAGATATAAAACTGGACCTCTAAACCAGATATAAAACTGGACCTCTAAACCAGATATAAACTGGACCTCTAAACCAGATATAAAACTGGACCTCTAAACCAGATAAAAAACTGGACCTCTAAACCAGATATAAAACTGGACCTCTAAACCAGATATAAAACTGGACCTCTAAACCAGATATAAAACTGGACCTCTAAACCAGATATAAAACTGGACCTCTAAACCAGATATAAAACTGGACCTCTAAACCAGATATAAAACTGGACCTCTACACCAGATATAAAACTGGACCTCCACACCAGATATAAAACTGGACCTCTAAACCAGATATAAAACTGGACCTCTAAACCAGATATAAAACTGGAACCTCTACACCAGATATAAAACTGGACCTCTAAACCAGATATAAAACTGGACCTCTAAACCAGATATAAAACTGGACCTCCACACCAGATATAAAACTGGACCTCTACACCAGATATAAAACTGGACCTCTTAACCAGATATAAAACTGGACCTCTAAACCAGATATAAAACTGGACCTCTAAACCAGATATAAAACTGGACCTCTACACCAGATATAAAACTGGACCTCTACACCAGATATAAAACTGGACCTCTACACCAGATATAAAACTGGACCTCTACACCAGATATAAAACTGGACCTCCACACCAGATATAAAACTGGACCTCTACACCAGATATAAAACTGGACCTCTACACCAGATATAAAACTGGACCTCCACACCAGATATAAAACTGGACCTCTACACCAGATATAAAACTGGACCTCTACACCAGATATAAAACTGGACCTCTAAACCAGATATAAAACTGGACCTCTACCACCAGATATAAAACTGGACCTCTACACCAGATATAAAACTGGACCTCTACACCAGATATAAAACTGGACCTCTAAACCAGATATAAAACTGGACCTCTACACCAGATATAAAACTGGACCTCTAAACCAGATATAAAACTGGACCTCTAAACCAGATATAAAACTGGACCTCTAAACCAGATATAAAACTGGACCTCTAAACCAGATATAAAACTGGACCTCCAAACCAGATATAAAACTGGACCTCTAAACCAGATATAAAACTGGACCTCCAAACCAGATATAAAACTGGACCTCTACACCAGATATAAAACTGGACCTCTAAACCAGATATAAAACTGGACCTCTAAACCAGATATAAAACTGGACCTCCACACCAGATATAAAACTGGACCTCCACAGCAGATATAAAACTGGACCTCTAAACCAGATATAAACCTGGACCTCTAAACCAGATATAAAACTGGACCTCTACACCAGATATAAAACTGGACCTCCACACCAGATATAAAACTGGACTTCTAAACCAGATATAAAACTGGACCTCCACACCAGATATAAAACTGGACCTCTACACCAGATATAAAACTGGACCTCTAAACCAGATATAAAACTGGACCTCTAAACCAGATATAAAACTGGACCTCCACACCAGATATAAAACTGGACCTCTACACCAGATATAAAACTGGACCTCTAAACCAGATATAAAACTGGACCTCTAAACCAGATATAAAACTGGACCTCTAAACCAGATATAAAACTGGACCTCTAAACCAGATATAAAACTGGAACCTCTACACCAGATATAAAACTGGAACCTCTACACCAGATATAAAACTGGACCTCTAAACCAGATATAAAACTGGACCTCCACACCAGATATAAAACTGGACCTCCACACCAGATATAAAACTGGACCTCTACACCAGATATAAAACTGGACCTCTTAACCAGATATAAAACTGGACCTCTACACCAGATATAAAACTGGACCTCTAAACCAGATATAAAACTGGACCTCTACACCAGATATAAAACTGGACCTCTACACCAGATATAAAACTGGACCTCTACACCAGATATAAAACTGGACCTCTACACCAGATATAAAACTGGACCTCTACACCAGATATAAAACTGGACCTCTACACCAGATATAAAACTGGACCTCTACACCAGATATAAAACTGGACCTCTACACCAGATATAAAACTGGACCTCTACACCAGATATAAAACTGGACCTCTACACCAGATATAAAACTGGACCTCTAAACCAGATATAAAACTGGACCTCTACACCAGATATAAAACTGGACCTCTACACCAGATATAAAACTGGACCTCTAAACCAGATATAAAACTGGACCTCTAAACCAGATATAAAACTGGACCTCTACACCAGATATAAAACTGGACCTCTAAACCAGATATAAAACTGGACCTCTAAACCAGATATAAAACTGGACCTCTAAACCAGATATAAAACTGGACCTGTAAACCAGATATAAAACTGGACCTCCAAACCAGATATAAAACTGGACCTCTAAACCAGATATAAAACTGGACCTCCAAACCAGATATAAAACTGGACCTCTACACCAGATATAAAACTGGACCTCTAAACCAGATATAAAACTGGACCTCTAAACCAGATATAAAACTGGACCTCCACACCAGATATAAAACTGGACCTCCACAGCAGATATAAAACTGGACCTCTAAACCAGATATAAACCTGGACCTCTAAACCAGATATAAAACTGGACCTCTACACCAGATATAAAACTGGACCTCCACACCAGATATAAAACTGGACTTCTAAACCAGATATAAAACTGGACCTCCACACCAGATATAAAACTGGACCTCTACACCAGATATAAAACTGGACCTCTAAACCAGATATAAAACTGGACCTCTAAACCAGATATAAAACTGGACCTCCACACCAGATATAAAACTGGACCTCTACACCAGATATAAAACTGGACCTCTACACCAGATATAAAACTGGACCTCTAAACCAGATATAAAACTGGACCTCTAAACCAGATATAAAACTGGACCTCTAAACCAGATATAAAACTGGACCTCTAAACCAGATATAAAACTGGACCTCTAAACCAGATATAAAACTGGACCTCTAAACCAGATATAAAACTGGACCTCTAAACCAGATATAAAACTGGACCTCTAAACCAGATATAAAACTGGACCTCTAAACCAGATATAAAACTGGACCTCTACACCAGATATAAAACTGGACCTCCACACCAGATATAAAACTGGACCTCTAAACCAGATATAAAACTGGACCTCTAAACCAGATATAAAACTGGAACCTCTACACCAGATATAAAACTGGACCTCTAAACCAGATATAAAACTGGACCTCTAAACCAGATATAAAACTGGACCTCCACACCAGATATAAAACTGGACCTCTACACCAGATATAAAACTGGACCTCTAAACCAGATATAAAACTGGACCTCTAAACCAGATATAAAACTGGACCTCTAAACCAGATATAAAACTGGACCTCTACACCAGATATAAAACTGGACCTCTACACCAGATATAAAACTGGACCTCCACACCAGATATAAAACTGGACCTCTACACCAGATATAAAACTGGACCTCCACACCAGATATAAAACTGGACCTCTACACCAGATATAAAACTGGACCTCTACACCAGATATAAAACTGGACCTCCACACCAGATATAAAACTGGACCTCTACACCAGATATAAAACTGGACCTCTACACCAGATATAAAACTGGACCTCTAAACCAGATATAAAACTGGACCTCTACACCAGATATAAAACTGGACCTCTACACCAGATATAAAACTGGACCTCTACACCAGATATAAAACTGGACCTCTACACCAGATATAAAACTGGACCTCTACACCAGATATAAAACTGGACCTCTAAACCAGATATAAAACTGGACCTCTAAACCAGATATAAAACTGGACCTCTAAACCAGATATAAAACTGGACCTCCAAACCAGATATAAAACTGGACCTCCAAACCAGATATAAAACTGGACCTCTACACCAGATATAAAACTGGACCTCTAAACCAGATATAAAACTGGACCTCTAAACCAGATATAAAACTGGACCTCCACACCAGATATAAAACTGGACCTCCACAGCAGATATAAAACTGGACCTCTAAACCAGATATAAACCTGGACCTCTAAACCAGATATAAAACTGGACCTCTACACCAGATATAAAACTGGACCTCCACACCAGATATAAAACTGGACTTCTAAACCAGATATAAAAACTGGACCTCCACACCAGATATAAAACTGGACCTCTACACCAGATATAAAACTGGACCTCTAAACCAGATATAAAACTGGACCTCTAAACCAGATATAAAACTGGACCTCCACACCAGATATAAAACTGGACCTCTACACAGATATAAAACTGGACCTCTACACCAGATATAAAACTGGACCTCCACACCAGATATAAAACTGGACCTCTAAACCAGATATAAAACTGGACCTCTAAACCAGATATAAAACTGGACCCCTAAACCAGATATAAAACTGGACCTCTAAACCAGTTCTGTTGATTCTTTGATTCTTCATATTCTAATCAGAAAATGACTTAGACCTGTGATTAATAATGAGGTAGAACAGAACCCCAGCAGTACTCAGAACGTTGTTCCCCGGAGTCGGAGTTGAACAGACAACACACACACACACACACACACACACACACACACACACACACACACACACACACACACACACACACACACACACACACACGCACACGCACACGCACACGCCGCCAGCAGAGGAAAATTGCAGAGATCTTACCTTCTTCCATGATCCATGTTCTAACCTCAGACAGAGAAGAGAAAGAGCTGAACAGAAAGAGAGAGAATATCAGTACAATTTCTGATGACACGTCACCTGTCCTTTATGTGAGTAGAGAGGCCACACTGAAGAGTCAATCTGGCCCGAGCCAGAACAAGATTATGTGATGTTAAATTAAAGACAACTAGGTGTCCTGATAGAGTCGGTTGTATATGTGTGCCTGTATCTCGTCTAGTTTGTGAGTAAGGTTGCATAAGGCTGGTAAATTCTCAAAAAATCCTGGTGGGAAAATTCCTGGAATAATGAGGGAATAATGAGGAATGGGAATAAGGAGGAAATACAGAAACCTCCAACCAGGATTTCTGGAAATCCTGCAAGACGACTTGTGAGAGATATGATGGTTAGTGTTGCAATGCTCCCATCTGGTGGTGGAATCATGTAATTACACCATTCCAGTCAATTCCAACCACAGAAAACACTCATTATATTTTATAAAGGAGTTGGACCTTTAGACCAGGGTTGACCAAACGTTTTCACTTGGGGTCCCCCTTTGCACACACTCTTGGGATTCTCTCAGGCAGCCAACATGTGCTCAGCATATGTGGGAACTCCTCCAAGACCGTTGGAAAAGCATTCCTCATGAAGATGGTTGAGAGAATGTCAAGAGATGTTGAAAAGCTGCCGTCAAGGCAAAAGTCGAAAAAGAAGATTCTCAAATATAAAATATATTTTGATTTGTTTATAATATATATTTTTTTCTTGGGGGGGGGGGTTACTACATGAATTCCCTATGTGTTTATTCATAGTTCTGATGTCTTCACTATTATTCTACAATGTAGAACATAGTCAATATAAAGTAAAAACCCTGGAATGAGTCGGTGTGTCCTTTAGACTGGCGCTGTAGTCCACGGCTAATGGGTGGTGTTTATATAGGTAACCACTAGGTTATAGTTAGATTTAGTAATGGGTGGTGTTTATATAGTCCACCACTAGGTTATAGTTAGATTTAGTAATGGGTGGTGTTTATATAGGTAACCACTAGGTTATAGTTAGATTTAGTAATGGGTGGTGTTTATATAGGTAACCACTAGGTTATAGATAGATTTAGTAATGGGTGGTGTTTATATAGGTAACCACTAGGTTATAGATAGATTTAGTAATGGGTGGTGTTTATATAGGTAACCACTAGGTTATAGTTAGATTTAGTAATGGGTGGTGTTTATATAGGTAACCACTAGGTTATAGTTAGATTTAGTAATGGGTGGTGTTTATATAGGTAACCACTAGGTTATAGTTAGATTTAGTAATGGGTGGTGTTTATATAGGTAACCACTAGGTTATAGATAGATTTAGTAATGGGTGGTGTTTATATAGGTAACCACTAGGTTATAGTTAGATTTAGTAATGGGTGGTGTTTATATAGGTAACCACTAGGTTATAGTTAGATTTAGTAATGGGTGGTGTTATATAGGTAACCACTAGGTTATAGTTAGATTTAGTAATGGGTGGTGTTTATATAGGTAACCACTAGGTTATAGTTAGATTTAGTAATGGGTGGTGTTTATATAGGTAACCACTAGGTTATAGTTAGATTTAGTAATGGGTGGTGTTTATATAGGTAACCACTAGGTTATAGTTAGATTTAGTAATGGGTGGTGTTTATATAGGTAACCACTAGGTTATAGTTAGATTTAGTAATGGGTGGTGTTTATATAGGTAACCACTAGGTTATAGTTAGATTTAGTAATGGGTGGTGTTTATATAGGTAACCACTAGGTTATAGTTAGATTTAGTAATGGGTGGTGTTTATATAGGTAACCACTAGGTTATAGTTAGATTTAGTAATGGGTGGTGTTTATATAGGTAACCACTAGGTTATAGTTAGATTTAGTAATGGGTAGGGGTTTATATAGGTAACCACTAGGTTATAGTTAGATTTAGTAATGGGTGGTGTTTATATAGGTAACCACTAGGTTATAGTTAGATTTAGTAATGGGTGGTGTTTATATAGGTAACCACTAGGTTATAGTTAGATTTAGTAATGGGTGGTGTTTATATAGGTAACCACTAGGTTATAGTTAGATTTAGTAATGGGTGGTGTTTATATAGGTAACCACTAGGTTATAGTTAGATTTAGTAATGGGTGGTGTTTATATAGGTAACCACTAGGTTATAGTTAGATTTAGTAATGGGTGGTGTTATATAGGTAACCACTAGGTTATAGTTAGATTTAGTAATGGGTGGTGTTTATATAGGTAACCACTAGGTTATAGTTAGATTTAGTAATGGGTGGTGTTTATATAGTCCACCACTAGGTTATAGTTAGATTTAGTAATGGGTGGTGTTTATATAGGTAACCACTAGGTTATAGTTAGATTTAGTAATGGGTGGTGTTTATATAGGTAACCACTAGGTTATAGTTAGATTTAGTAATGGGTGGTGTTTATATAGGTAACCACTAGGTTATAGTTAGATTTAGTAATGGGTGGTGTTTATATAGGTAACCACTAGGTTATAGTTAGATTTAGTAATGGGTGGTGTTTATATAGGTAACCACTAGGTTATAGTTAGATTTAGTAATGGGTGGTGTTTATATAGGTAACCACTAGGTTATAGTTAGATTTAGTAATGGGTAGGGGTTTATATAGGTAACCACTAGGTTATAGTTAGATTTAGTAATGGGTGGTGTTTATATAGGTAACCACTAGGTTATAGTTAGATTTAGTAATGGGTGGTGTTTATATAGGTAACCACTAGGTTATAGTTAGATTTAGTAATGGGTGGTGTTTATATAGGTAACCACTAGGTTATAGTTAGATTTAGTAATGGGTGGTGTTTATATAGGTAACCACTAGGTTATAGTTAGATTTAGTAATGGGTGGTGTTTATATAGGTAACCACTAGGTTATAGTTAGATTTAGTAATGGGTGGTGTTTATATAGGTAACCACTAGGTTATAGTTAGATTTAGTAATGGGTGGTGTTTATATAGGTAACCACTAGGTTATAGTTAGATTTAGTAATGGGTGGTGTTTATATAGGTAACCACTAGGTTATAGTTAGATTTAGTAATGGGTGGTGTTTATATAGGTAACCACTAGGTTATAGTTAGATTTAGTAATGGGTGGTGTTATATAGGTAACCACTAGGTTATAGTTAGATTTAGTAATGGGTGGTGTTTATATAGGTAACCACTAGGTTATAGTTAGATTTAGTAATGGGTGGTGTTATATAGGTAACCACTAGGTTATAGTTATATTTAGTAATGGGTAGGGGTTTATATAGGTAACCACTAGGTTATAGTTAGATTTAGTAATGGGTGGTGTTTATATAGGTAACCACTAGGTTATAGTTAGATTTAGTAATGGGTGGTGTTTATATAGGTAACCACTAGGTTATAGTTAGATTTAGTAATGGGTGGTGTTATATAGGTAACCACTAGGTTATAGTTATATTTAGTAATGGGTAGGGGTTTATATAGGTAACCACTAGGTTATAGATAGATTTAGTAATGGGTGGTGTTTATATAGGTAACCACTAGGTTATAGTTAGATTTAGTAATGGGTGGTGTTATATAGGTAACCACTAGGTTATAGTTATATTTAGTAATGGGTAGGGGTTTATATAGGTAACCACTAGGTTATAGTTAGATTTAGTAATGGGTGGTGTTTATATAGGTAACCACTAGGTTATAGTTAGATTTAGTAATGGGTGGTGTTTATATAGGTAACCACTAGGTTATAGATAGATTTAGTAATGGGTGGTGTTTATATAGGTAACCACTAGGTTATAGTTAGATTTAGTAATGGGTGGTGTTTATATAGGTAACCACTAGGTTATAGTTAGATTTAGTAATGGGTGGTGTTTATATAGGTAACCACTAGGTTATAGTTAGATTTAGTAATGGGTGGTGTTTATATAGGTAACCACTAGGTTATAGTTAGATTTAGTAATGGGTGGTGTTTATATAGTCCACGGCTAGGTTATAGTTATATTTAGTAATGGGTAGGGGTTTATATAGGTAACCACTAGGTTATAGATAGATTTAGTAATGGGTGGTGTTTATATAGGTAACCACTAGGTTATAGTTAGATTTAGTAATGGGTGGTGTTTATATAGGTAACCACTAGGTTATAGATAGATTTAGTAATGGGTGGTGTTTATATAGGTAACCACTAGGTTATAGTTAGATTTAGTAATGGGTGGTGTTTATATAGGTAACCACAAAGTTATAGTTAGATTTAGTAATGGGTGGTGTTTATATAGTCCACCACTAGGTTATAGATAGATTTAGTAATGGGTGGTGTTTATATAGGTAACCACTAGGTTATAGTTAGATTTAGTAATGGGTGGTGTTTATATAGGTAACCACTAGGTTATAGTTAGATTTAGTAATGGGTGGTGTTTATATAGGTAACCACTAGCTTATAGTTAGATTTAGTAATGGGTGGTGTTTCTATATACTACGTCCTCAGAGAGGTGAAGTAGTAGTTTATATTTAGTCGTGTGACGTTACTAAGTCCTCAGAGAGGTGAAGTTATAGTTTATATTTAGTCGTGTGACGTTACTAAGTCCTCAGAGAGTTGAAGTTATAGTTTATATTTAGTCGTGTGACGTTACTAAGTCCTCAGAGAGGTGAAGTAGTAGTTTATATTTAGTCGTGTGACGTTAATAAGTCCTCAGAGAGTTGAAGTTATAGTTTATATTTAGTCGTGTGACGTTACTAAGTCCTCAGAGAGGTGAAGTAGTCGTTTATATTTAGTCGTGTGACGTTACTAAGTCCTCAGAGAGGTGAAGTTATAGTTTATATTTAGTCGTGTGACGTTACTAAGTCCTCAGAGAGGTGAAGTTATAGTTTATATTTAGTCGTGTGACGTTACTAAGTCCTCAGAGAGTTGAAGTTATAGTTTATATTTAGTCGTGTGACGTTACTAAGTCCTCAGAGAGTTGAAGTTATAGTTTATATTTAGTCGTGTGACGTTACTAAGTCCTCAGAGAGTTGAAGTTATAGTTTATATTTAGTCGTGTGACGTTACTAAGTCCTCAGAGAGTTGAAGTTATAGTTTATATTTAGTCGTGTGACGTTAATAAGTCCTCAGAGAGGTGAAGTAGTAGTTTATATTTAGTCGTGTGACGTTACTACGTCCTCAGAGAGGTGAAGTAGTAGTTTATATTTAGTCATGTGACGTTACTACGTCCTCAGAGAGGTGAATTGTAGTTTATATTTAGTCGTGTGACGTTACTAAGTCCTCAGAGAGGTGAAGTAGTAGTTTATATTTAGTTGTGTGGCGTTACTAAGTCCTCAGAGAGGTGAAGTTATAGTTTATATTTAGTCGTGTGGCGTTACTAAGTCCTCAGAGAGGTGAAGTTATAGTTTATATTTAGTCGTGTGACGTTACTAAGTCCTCAGAGAGGTGAAGTTATAGTTTATATTTAGTCGTGTGGCGTTACTAAGTCCTCAGAGAGGTGAAGTTATAGTTTATATTTAGTCGTGTGGCGTTACTAAGTCCTCAGAGAGTTGAAGTTATAGTTTATATTTAGTGGTGTGGCGTTACTAAGTCCTCAGAGAGGTGAAGTTATAGTTTATATTTAGTCGTGTGAGTTTACTAAGTCCTCAGAGAGGTGAAGTTATAGTTTATATTTAGTTGTGTGGTGTTACTACGTCCTCAGAGAGTGAAGTTATAGTTTATATTTAGTCGTGTGGCGTTACTAAGTCCTCAGAGAGGTGAAGTTATAGTTTATATTTAGTCGTGTGACGTTACTGAGACTGGGTCCTAAATGGTACTGTGTTCCCTATGTAGTGTACTGCTTTTGACTAGGACCCATGTAGGGCTCTGGTCAACAGTAGTTCACTATAAAAGGAATAGGATGCGTTTGGGATGCAGGCTAAACCTCGCGTCTTACTCTTAACAAGACAGGAAGGCTCACACTGTGTGTGTGTGTGTGTGTGTGTGTGTGTGTGTGTGTGTGTGTGTGTGTGTGTGTGTGTGTGTGTGTCTTACTCTCAACTCAGCCGAGCGTTCAATAATGAAACAGAACACTTTGAAACAGCTGGGGAACAACACTCTCTCAGTCAGTGTGTGTTTGTGTTGTGTTGTGTTGTGTTGTGTTGTGTTGTGTTGTGTTTGTTTGTTGTGTGTGTTAGATCAGTGTGTGTGTGCAGATTTTATGGGCAACTGATGCATAGTTAATTAAACTTTCATGTATTCTCTCTCTCTCTCCCTCTTTTTCTCTCTCCTCTCTCTCTCCCCCAGAGGACTCTCTCTCTCCCCCAGAGGACTCTCTCTCTCTCCCTGTGTAGGTTGTACTGTGTGTGTGTGTGCGCGTGTGTGTAGGTTGTACTGTGCGTGTGTGTGTGTGTAGGTTGTAATGTGTATGTGTGTGTGTGTGTGTGTGTGTGTGTGTGTGTGTGTGTGTGTTATGTGTGTGTGTGTGCGTGTGCGTCTGTGTGTGTGCGTGTGCGTTTATGTGCGTAACCACTAGGTTGTAC
Organism: Oncorhynchus keta; assembly: GCF_023373465.1. NCBI lineage: Eukaryota > Metazoa > Chordata > Actinopteri > Salmoniformes > Salmonidae > Oncorhynchus > Oncorhynchus keta. The sequence goes on along the minus strand of NW_026288934.1, from coordinate 53,339 downwards.
TGTGCGTGCGTGTGTGTGTGTGTATGTCTGTGTGTGTGTGTCTGTGTGTGTGTGTCTGTGCGTGTGCGTGTAGTGTGTGCGTGTAGGTTGTACTGTGCGTGCGTGTGTGTGTGCGTGTGTGTGTGTCTGTGTGTGTCTCTGTAGGCCCTGTCCTGTCTGTTATCAGCAGCACCAGTGGTGGACTGTCACATTATTGAATCACTGCTCTCTGACATTGGGGGAGTGTTCTCTGACAGAGGGGAGGTGTTCTCTGACAGAGGGGGAGGTGTTCTCTGACAGAGGGGAGGTGTTCTCTGACAGAGGGGAGGTGCTCTCTGACAGAGGGAGGTGCTCTCTGACAGAGGGTGGTGTTCTCTGACAGAGGGAGGTGTTGTCTGACAGAGGGGAGGTGTTGTCTGACAGAGGGAGGTGTTCTCTGACAGAGGGGAGGTGTTCTCTGACAGAGGGGGAGGTGTTCTCTGACAGAGGGGAGGTGTTCTCTGACAGAGGGGAGGTGTTGTCTGACAGAGGGGAGGTGTTCTCTGACAGAGGGGAGGTGCTCTCTGACAGAGGGGAGTGCTCTCTGACAGAGGGAGTGTTCTCTGACAGAGGGGGAGGTGCTCTCTGACAGACAGAGGGAGGTGTTCTCTGACAGAGGGGAGGTGCTCTCTGACAGAGGGGAGGTGTTCTCTGACAGAGGGGAGGTGCTCTCTGACAGAGGGGAGGTGTTCTTTGACAGAGGGGGAGGTGCTCTCTGACAGAGGGGAGGTGTTCTCTGACATTGGGGAGGTACTCTCTGACAGAGGGGTGTGTTCTCTGACAGAGGGGAGGTGTTGTCTGACAGAGGGAGGTGTTCTCTGACAGAGGGGGTGGTGTTCTCTCACAGAGGGGAGGTGTTCTCTGACAGAGGGAGGTGTTCTCTGACAGAGGAGGTGTTCTCTGACAGAGGGGAGGTGCTCTCTGACAGAAGGGAGGTGCTCTCTGACAGAGGGGAGGTGTTCTCTGACAGAGGGGGAGGTGCTCTCTGACAGAGGGAGGTGTTCTCTGACAGAGGGGATGTGTTCTCTGACAGAGGGTGTTCTCTGACAGAGGGGAGGTGTTCTCTGACAGAGGGGAGGTGTTCTCTCACAGAGGGGGAGGTGTTCTCTGACAGAGGGGGAGGTGTTCTCTGACAGAGGGGAGGTGTTCTCTGACAGAGGGGAGGTGCTCTCTGACAGAAGGGAGGTGCTCTCTGACAGAGGGGATGTGTTCTCTGACAGAGGGGAGGTGCTCTCTGACAGAGGGGTGTTCTCTGACAGAGGGGATGTGTTCTCTGACAGAGGGGAGGTGTTCTCTGACAGAGGGGAGGTGTTCTCTGACAGAGGGGGAGGTGTTCTCTCACAGAGGGGTGTTCTCTGACAGAGGGGGAGGTGTTCTCTGACAGAGGGGAGGTGTTCTCTGACAGAGGGTAGGTGTTCTCTGACAGAGGGGAAGGTGTTCTCTGACAGAGGGGAAGTGTTCTCTGACAGAGGGGAGGTGTTCTCTCACAGAGGGGGAGGTGTTCTCTGACAAAGGGGAGGTGTTCTCTGACAAGGGGAGGTGTTCTCTCACAGAGGGGAGGTGTTCTCTGACAGAGGGGAGGTGTTCTCTGACAAAGGGGAGTGTTCTCTCTCACAGAGGGGAGTGTTCTCTGACAAAGGAGGTGTTCTCTCACAGAGGGGAGGTGTTCTCTGACAGAGGGGAGGTGTTCTCTGACAGAGGGGAGTGTTCTCTGACAGAGGGGGAGTGTTCTCTCACAGAGGGAGGTGTTCTCTGACAGAGGGGAGGTGTTCTCTGACAGAGGGGAGGTGTTCTCTGACAGAGGGGAGGTGTTCTCTCACAGAGGAAGGTGTTCTCTGACAGAGGGGAGGTGTTCTCTGACAGAGGGGAGGTGTTCTCTGACAGAGGGGAGTGTTCTCTCACAGAGGGGAGGTGTTCTCTGACAGAGGGAGGTGTTCTCTGACAGAGGGGGGAGTGTTCTCTGACAGAGGGGGAGGTGTTCTCTCACAGAGGGGAGATGTTCTCTGACAGAGGGGAGGTGTTCTCTGACAGAGGGGAGGTGTTCTCTCACAGAGGGGAGGTGTTCTCTCACAGAGGGGAGGTGTTCTCTCACAGAGGAGGTGTTCTCTGACAGAGGGGGAGAGGTGTTCTCTGACAGAGGGGAGGTGTTCTCCCACAGAGGGGAGTGTTCTCCCACAGAGGGGAGTGTTCTCTCACAGAGGGGAGTGTTCTCTGACAGAGGGGAGTGTTCTCTGACAGAGGGGTGAGGTGTTCTCTGACAAAGGGAGGTGTTCTCTGACAAAGGGGAGTGTTCTCTGACAGAGGGGGGAGGTGTTCTCTGACAGAGGGAGGTGCTCTCTGACAGAGGGGAGGTGTTCTTTGACAGAGGGGAGGTGCTCTCTGACAGAGGGGAGTGTGTTCTCTGACATTGGGGAGGTACTCTCTGACAGAGGGGGAGGTGTTCTCTGACAGAGGGGAGGTGTTGTCTGACAGAGGGGAGGTGTTCTCTGACAGAGGGGGAAGTGTTCTCTCACAGAGGGGAGGTGTTCTCTGACAGAGGGGAAGTAGGTGTTGTCTGACAGAGGGGAGGTGTTCTCTGACAGAGGGGTGGTGTTCTCTCACAGAGGGGGAGGTGTTCTCTGACAGAGGGAGGTGTTCTCTGACAGAGGGGAGGTGTTCTCTGACAGAGGGGAGGTGCTCTCTGACAGAAGGGGAGGTGCTCTCTGACAGAGGGAGGTGTTCTCTGACAGAGGGGAGGTGCTCTCTGACAGAGGGGGGTGTTCTCTGACAGAGGGGATGTGTTCTCTGACAGAGGGGGAGGTGTTCTCTGACAGAGGGGGGAGGTGTTCTCTGACAGAGGGGAGTGTTCTCTCACAGAGGGGGGAGGTGTTCTCTGACAGAGGGAGTGTTCTCTGACAGAGGGGAGGTGTTCTCTGACAGAGGGGAGGTGCTCTCTGACAGAAGGGGAGGTGCTCTCTGACAGAGGGGATGTGTTCTCTGACAGAGGGGGAGGTGCTCTCTGACAGAGGGGAGGTGTTCTCTGACAGAGGGGATGTGTTCTCTGACAGAGGGGAGGTGTTCTCTGACAGAGGGGGAGGTGTTCTCTGACAGAGGGGAGGTGTTCTCTCACAGAGGGGAGTGTTCTCTGACAGAGGGGGAGGTGTTCTCTGACAGAGGGTAGGTGTTCTCTGACAGAGGGAAGGTGTTCTCTGACAGAGGGGAGGTGTTCTCTGACAGAGGGGGAGGTGTTCTCTCACAGAGGGGAGTGTTCTCTGACAAAGGGGAGGTGTTCTCTGACAAAGGGGGAGGTGTTCTCTCACAGAGGGGAGGTGTTCTCTGACAGAGGGGAGTGTTCTCTGACAAGGGGAGTGTTCTCTCACAGAGGGGAGGTGTTCTCTGACAAAGGGGAGGTGTTCTCTCACAGAGGGGAGGTGTTCTCTGACAGAGGGGAGGTGTTCTCTGACAGAGGGGAGGTGTTCTCTGACAGAGGGGAGTGTTCTCTCACAGAGGGGGAGGTGTTCTCTGACAGAGGGGGAGGTGTTCTCTGACAGAGGGGAGGTGTTCTCTGACAGAGGGGAGGTGTTCTCTCACAGAGGGGGAGTGTTCTCTGACAGAGGGGGGAGGTGTTCTCTGACAGAGGGGAGGTGTTCTCTGACAGGGGAGGTGTTCTCTCACAGAGGGGGAGGTGTTCTCTGACAGAGGGAGGTGTTCTCTGACAGAGGGGGAGGTGTTCTCTGACAGAGGGGAGGTGTTCTCTCACAGAGGGGATGTTCTCTGACAGAGGGGAGATGTTCTCTGACAGAGGGGGAGGTGTTCTCTCACAGAGGGGGAGAGTGTTCTCTCACAGAGGGGAGGTGTTCTCTCACAGAGGGGAGGTGTTCTCTGACAGAGGGGAGGTGTTCTCTGACAGAGGGGAGGTGTTCTCCCACAGAGGGGGAGGTGTTCTCCCACAGAGGGGAGGTGTTCTCTCACAGAGGGGAGGTGTTCTCTGACAGAGGGGAGTGTTCTCTGACAGAGGGGAGGTGTTCTCTGACAAAGGGGAGGTGTTCTCTGACAAGGGGGGAGGTGTTCTCTGACAGAGGGGAGGTGTTCTCTGACAGAGGGGAGGTGTTCTCTGACAAGGGGGAGGTGTTCTCTGACAAAGGGGAGGTGTTCTCTGACAGAGGAGAGTGTTCTCTGACAAGGGGGAGGTGTTCTCTGACAGAGGGGGAGGTGTTCTCTCACAGAGGGGGAGGTGTTCTCTCACAGAGGGGAGGTGTTCTCTGACAGAAGGGGAGGTGTTCTCTGACAGAAGGGGAGTTGTTCTCTGACAAAGGGGAGGTGTTCTCTGGAGACTATTCACTTTCAGCTGGACATTCTGTTGACACTTTATCTGAAGGGGTGAACATTAAGGCAGACATCATACCTACATAAGGAAGAGGGTCAAATAAACTTTGAATCCAACTATGCTGCACAATGTGCTTGTATATTCATTACCGTCATCATCACTCTTCATCACTCACCATTGTTAAGGGAGGCTTCCACTGTGTTGCTTCATCCTCGAGGAACGAAAGAATAAAAAAAAAACTCCCAGAATTCCCCTGCAGGAAGAAGAGAAAGGTTAAAAGGCATTGGTTCTAGAAAGATGGAGGGGGATGTGGGATGGCTGCTCTCTTGAAAAACAGACTCTGTTCAGAACCCAGTAGATTTCTGTTTAGAACCCAGTAGATTTCTGTTTAGAACCCAGAAGACTTCTGTTCAGAACCCAGTAGATTTCTGTTTAGAACCCAGAAGACTTCTGTTCACAACCCAGTAGATTTCAGTTCAGAACCCAGTAGATTTCTGTTTAGAACCCAGAAGACTTCTGTTCACAACCCAGTAGATTTCTGTTTAGAACCCAGAAGACTTCTGTTCACAACCCAGTAGATTTCTGTTTAGAACCCAGAAGACTTCTGTTCACAACCCAGTAGATTTCTGTTTAGAACCCAGAAGACTTCTGTTCACAACCCAGTAGATTTCTGTTTAGAACCCAGAAGACTTCTGTTCACAACCCAGTAGATTTCTGTTTAGAACCCAGAAGACTTCTGTTCACAACCCAGTAGATTTCTGTTTAGAACCCAGAAGACTTCTGTTCACAACCCAGTAGATTTCTGTTTAGAACCCAGAAGACTTGTTACTGTTCACAACCCAGTAGATTTCTGTTTAGAACCCAGAAGACTTCTGTTCACAACCCAGTAGATTTCTGTTTAGAACCCAGAAGACTTCTGTTCACAACCCAGTAGATTTCTGTTTAGAACCCAGAAGACTTCTGTTCACAACCCAGTAGATTTCTGTTTAGAACCCAGAAGACTTCTGTTCACAACCCAGTAGATTTCTGTTTAGAACCCAGAAGACTTCTGTTCACAACCCAGTAGATTTCTGTTTAGAACCCAGAAGACTTCTGTTCACAACCCAGTAGATTTCCGTTTAGAACCCAGAAGACTTCTGTTCAGAACCCAGTAGATTTCTGTTTAGAACCCAGAAGACTTCTGTTCACAACCCAGTAGATTTCAGTTCAGAACCCAGTAGATTTCTGTTTAGAACCCAGAAGACTTCTGTTCACAACCCAGTAGATTTCTGTTTAGAACCCAGTAGATTTCTGTTTAGAACCCAGAAGACTTCTGTTCAGAACCCAGTAGATTTCTGTTTAGAACCCAGAAGACTTCTGTTCACAACCCAGTAGATTTCAGTTCAGAACCCAGTAGATTTCTGTTTAGAACCCAGAAGACTTCTGTTCACAACCCAGTAGATTTCAGTTCAGAACCCAGTAGATTTCTGTTTAGAACCCAGAAGACTTCTGTTCACAACCCAGTATGTTTCAGTT
>NW_026288934.1:37500-42500 GCF_023373465.1 Oncorhynchus keta | reverse complement strand
GGAGGAAGGAGGGGGAGGAAGAAGAGAGGAGGAAGAAGAGAGGAGGGAGGAAGGAGGGGGAGCAAGAAGAGAGGAGGGAGGAGGAAGGGGAGGAGGAAGAAGAGAGGAGGGAGGAAGGAGGGGGAGGAAGAAGAGTGGAGGAAGAAGAGAGGAGGGAGCAAGAAGAGAGGAGGGGGAGGAAGGAGGGGAGGAGGAGAAGAGAGGAGGAAGAAGAGAGGAGGGAGGAAGGAGGGGGGAGCAAGAAGAGGAGGAGGGAGGAGGAAAGGGGAGGAAGAAGAGAGAGGAGGGAGGAGGAAGAGGGGGAGGAAGAAGAGTGGAGGAAGAAGAGAGAGGAGGGAGCAAGAAGAGAGGAGGAGGAGAAGAGAGGAGGGAGGAGGAAGGGGAGGAAGAAGAGAGGAGGGAGGAAGGAGGGGGGAGGAAGAAGAGTGGAGGGAGGAAGGAGGGGGGAGGAAGAAGAGTGGAGGGAGGAAGGGGAGGGAGGAAGAAGAGGAGGGAGGAAGGAGGGGGGAGCAAGAAGAGAGGAGGAGAAGAGGAAGAGGGAGGGAGGAAAGGGGGAGGAAGAAGAGAGGGAGGGAGGAGGAAATGGGAGGAAGAAGAGAGGAGGAGGAGGAAGGAGGGGGAGGAAGAAGAGTGGAGGGAGGAAGGGGAGGGAGGAAGAAGAGGAGGGAGGAAGGAGGGGGGATGAAGAAGAGAGGAGGGAGGAAGGGGGAGGGAGGGGAAGAAGAAGAGAGAGTAGGGAGGAAGGAGGAGGGGAAGAAGAAGAGAGAGAGTAGGGAGGAAGGAGGAGCAGGAAGAGGAGGGAAGGAGAAGGAGGAGGAGGAAGAAGAGAGGAGGGAGGAAGGAGGGGGAGGAAGAGGAGAGGAGGGAGGAAGGAGGGGGATGAAGAAGAGAGGAGGAAGAAGAGAGGAGGGAGGAAGGAGGGGGGAGGAAGAAGAGAGGAGGGAGGAAGGAGGGGGAGGAAGAAGAGGGGGAGGGAGGAAGGAGGGGGGAGGAAGGAGGGGAGAAGAAGAGGAGGGGAGGAAGGAGGGGAGGAAGAAGAGGAGGGAGGAAGGAAGGAGGGGATGAAGAAGGAGAGGAGGAAGAAGAGAGAGGGGAGGAAGGAGGGGGAGGAAGAAGAGAGGAGGGAGGGAGGAGGAGGGGGAGGAAGAAGAGAGGAGGGAGGAAGGGAGGGGGAGGAAGAAGAGAGGAGGGAGGAAGGAGGGGAGGAAGAAGAGAGGAGGGAGGAAGGAGGGGGAGCAAGAAGAGAGGAGGGAGGAAGGAGGGGGAGGAAGAAGAGTGGAGGGAGAAGAGAGGAGGGAGGAAGGAGGGGGAGGAAGAAGAGAGGAGGGAGGAAGGAGGGGGAGGAAGAAGAGAGGAGGGAGGAAGGAGGGGGAGCAAGAAGAGAGGAGGGAGGAAGGAGGGGGAGCAAGAAGAGAGGAGGAAGAAGAGAGGAGGGAGGAAGGAGGGGGAGGAAGAAGAGAGGAGGGAGGAGGAAAGGGGAGGAAGAAGAGAGGAGGGAGGAAGAAGAGTGGAGGGAGGAAGGGGGGGGGAGGAAGAAGAGGAGGGAGGAAGGAGGGGGAGGAAGAAGAGAGGAGGGAGGAAGGAGGAGGAGGAAGAAGAGAGGAGGGAGGAAGGGGGAGGGAGGGGGAAGAAGAAGAGAGAGTAGGGAGGAAGGAGGAGGAGGAAGAAGAGAGGAGGGAGGAAGGAGGGGGAGGAAGAAGAGGAGGGAGGAAGGAGGAGGAGGAAGAAGAGAGGAGGAAGAAGAGAGGAGGGAGGAAGGAGGGGGATGAAGAAGAGAGGAGGAAGAAGAGAGGAGGGAGGAAGGAGGGGGAGGAAGAAGAGAGGAGGGAGGAAGGAGGGGGAGGAAGAAGAGAGGAGGGAGGAAGGGGGAGGGAGGAAGAAGAGGAGGGAGGAAGGAGGAGGAGGAAGAAGAGAGGCGTGTCCCTTTCCTTCCAGTCCGTCCATCCATCTATATAGATAGATATCTCTTCATTGTCCCTTTCCTTCCAGTCCGTCCATCCATCTATATAGATAGATATCTCTTCAGTTTTTACACCATCAGTGAGAAACAACAGCATATTTATCAAATGGAATCATTCAAACGACTCCGCAACATCATCAACTGAAATCGGGCTTTGTGATTGGCTCATTACGGCATTGTGGGAAATTCATCTGTAATTATATCACTGTACTGCCTGATATGAGTGAACACACACACACATAAACACACACACACACACACACACACACACACACACACACACACACACACACACACACACACACACACACACACACACACACACACACACACACACACACACACACACACAACACACACACAAACACACACATCAAACACACACACAACAAACACACACACATCAAACACACACACATCAAACACACCAGTATGGCACAGGATCATGGGCTCATGCACATCAGGAAATAGTGCCAAATATAGTGCACTATAAAGCAAGGATATTGGGTTTGATTCCCGCTCGGGCCACCCATACCAAAATGGAAGTCACTCGGGCCACCCATACCAACACGTCAGTCACACGGGCCACCCATACCAAAATGGAAGTCACTCGGGCCACCCATACCAACACGTCAGTCACACGGGCCACCCATACCAACACGTAAGTCACACGGGCCACCCATACCAACACGTAAGTCACACGGGCCACCCATACCAACACGTAAGTCACACGGGCCACCCATACCAACACGTAAGTCACTCGGGCCACCCATACCAACAAGTAAGTCACACGGGCCACCCATACCAACACGTAAGTCACACGGGCCACCCATACCAACACGTCAGTCACACGGGCCACCCATACCAAAATGGAAGTCACTCGGGCCACCCATACCAACACGTCAGTCACACGGGCCACCCATACCAACACGTAAGTCACACGGGCCACCCATACCAACACGTAAGTCACACGGGCCACCCATACCAACACGTAAGTCACACGGGCCACCCATACCAACACGTAAGTCACTCGGGCCACCCATACAGACACGTAAGTCACTCGGGCCACCCATACCAACACGTAAGTCACACGGGCCACCCATACCAACACGTTAGTCACACGGGCCACCCATACCAACACGTAAGTCACTCGGGCCACCCATACCAACACGTAAGTCACTCGGGCCACCCATACCAACACGTAAGTCACTCGGGCTACCCATACCAACACGTAAGTCACACGGGCCACCCATACCAACACGTAAGTCACTCAGGCCACCCATACCAACAAGTAAGTCACACAGGCCACCCATACCAACACGTAAGTCACAAGTCACACAGGCCACCCATACCAACACGTAAGTCACTCAGGCCACCCATACCAACACGTAAGTCACTCAGGCCACCCATACCAACATGTAAGTCACACGGGCCACCCATACCAACACGTAAGTCACTCAGGCCACCCATACCAACACGTAAGTCACTCAGGCCACCCATACCAACATGTAAGTCACACGGGCCACCCATACCAACACGTAAGTCACTCAGGCCACCCATACCAACACGTAAGTCACTCGGGCCACCCATACCAACACGTAAGTCACTCGGGCCACCCATACCAACACGTAAGTCACTCGGGCCACCCATACCAACACGTAAGTCACTCAGGCCACCCATACCAACACGTAAGTCACACAGGCCACCCATACCAACACGTAAGTCACAAGTCACACAGGCCACCCATACCAACACGTAAGTCACTCAGGCCACCCATACCAACACGTAAGTCACTCAGGCCACCCATACCAACATGTAAGTCACACGGGCTACCCATACCAACACGTAAGTCACTCAGGCCACCCATACCAACACGTTAGTCACACGGGCCACCCATACCAACACGTAAGTCACTCGGGCCACCCATACCAACACGTAAGTCACTCGGGCTACCCATACCAACACGTAAGTCACACGGGCCACCCATACCAACACGTAAGTCACTCAGGCCACCCATACCAGCACGTAAGTCACTCGGGCCACCCATACCAACACGTAAGTCACTCAGGCCACCCATACCAACACGTAAGTCACACAGGCCACCCATACCAACACGTAAGTCACAAGTCACACAGGCCACCCATACCAACACGTAAGTCACTCAGGCCACCCATACCAACACGTAAGTCACTCAGGCCACCCATACCAACATGTAAGTCACACGGGCCACCCATACCAACACGTAAGTCACTCAGGCCACCCATACCAACACGTAAGTCACTCAGGCCACCCATACCAACATGTAAGTCACACGGGCCACCCATACCAACACGTAAGTCACTCAGGCCACCCATACCAACACGTAAGTCACTCAGGCCACCCATACCAACATGTAAGTCACACGGGCCACCCATACCAACATGTACACACGTAGGTCACTCAGGATAAAAGGAGCCTTCTAAATGACATGTACAGATTATCCAGTTAAAAAATATATATATTATTTGGGTTGCAGACATACTACTGTCATTACTGTTATCTTTATGTGGAAAAACTCTCTACAAAATATTGTTTTTTGGGGGGAGGGGGGTTAGTAAAATATCGTTTTGGGGGGACGACAGTAAAATATAGTTTTGGGTCGGACAGTAAAATATATATTTTTTGGGGGAACAGTAAAAGATCGTTTGGGGGGACAGTAAAATATCGTTTTGGGGGGTCAGTAAAAGATCGTTTTGGGGGGTCAGTAAAATATCGTTTTGGGGGGGGGTCAGTAAAATATCGTTTGGGGGGCAGTAAAAGATCAATACATGGTATTTATTTTATCATCAAAAAACAAAACAGGCTGATTATATTTCTACATAATTTCTATTCTTCATATATCTGGTATTCTATTTCTACATACCTTCTATTCTTCATATATCTGGTATTATATTTCTACATACTTTCTATTCTTCATATATCTGGTATTCTATTTCTACATACCTTCTATTCTTCATATATCTGGTATTCTATTTCTACATACCTTCTATTCTTCATATAT
>NW_026288934.1:15000-27500 GCF_023373465.1 Oncorhynchus keta | reverse complement strand
TGTAGGGGTTCAGTTACAACACTACAGCCCTGCCTCTCACTGGAGCCTGTAGGGGGTTCAGTTACAACACTACAGCCCTGCCTCTCACTGGAGCCTGTAGGGGTTCAGTCAGTTACAACACTACAGCCCTGCCTCTCACTGGAGCCTGTAGGGGTTCAGTTACAACACTACAGCCCTGCCTCTCACTGGAGCCTGTAGGGGTTCAGTCAGTTACAACACTACAGCCCTGCCTCTCACTGGAGCCTGTAGGGGTTGGGTTCAGTTACAACACTACAGTCCTGCCTCTCACTGGAGCCTGTAGGGGTTCAGTCAGTTAAAACACTACAGTCCTGCCTCTCACTGGAGCCTGTAGGGGTTGGGTTCAGTTACAACACTACAGTCCTGCCTCTCACTGGAGCCTGTAGGGGTTGGGTTAGTTACAACACTACAGTCCTGCCTCTCACTGGAGCCTGTAGGGGGTTGGGTTCAGTCAGTTAAAACACTACAGCCCTGCCTCTCACTGGAGCCTGTAGGGGTTGGGTTCAGTTACAACACTACAGCCCTGCCTCTCACTGGAGCCTGTAGGGGGTTCAGTTACAACACTACAGCCCTGCCTCTCACTGGAGCCTGTAGGGGGTTCAGTTACAACACTACAGCCCTGCCTCTCACTGGAGCCTGTAGGGGGTTCAGTCAGTTACAACACTACAGCCCTGCCTCTCACTGGAGCCTGTAGGGGGTTGGGTTCAGTTACAACACTACAGCCCTGCCTCTCACTGGAGCCTGTAGGGGGTTGGGTTCAGTTACAACACTACAGCCCTGCCTCTCACTGGAGCCTGTAGGGGGTTCAGTCAGTTACAACACTACAGCCCTGCCTCTCACTGGAGCCTGTAGGGGGTTCAGTTACAACACTACAGTCCTGCCTCTCACTGGAGCCTGTAGGGGGTTGGGTTCAGTCAGTTACAACACTACAGCCCTGCCTCTCACTGGAGCCTGTAGGGGGTTGGGTTCAGTTACAACACTACAGCCCTGCCTCTCACTGGAGCCTGTAGGGGTTGGGTTCAGTTACAACACTACAGCCCTGCCTCTCACTGGAGCCTGTAGGGGGTTCAGTTACAACACTACAGTCCTGCCTCTCACTGGAGCCTGTAGGGGTTCAGTTACAACACTACAGCCCTGCCTCTCACTGGAGCCTGTAGGGGTTGGGTTCAGTTACAACACTACAGTCCTGCCTCTCACTGGAGACTGTAGGGGTTCAGTCAGTTACAACACTACAGCCCTGCCTCTCACTGGAGCCTGTAGGGGTTCAGTTACAACACTACAGCCCTGCCTCTCACTGGAGCCTGTAGGGGTTCAGTTACAACACTACAGCCCTGCCTCTCACTGGAGCCTGTAGGGGTTCAGTCAGTTACAACACTACAGCCCTGCCTCTCAGTGGAGCCTGTAGGGGTTGGGTTCAGTTACAACACTACAGTCCTGCCTCTCACTGGAGCCTGTAGGGGTTCAGTCAGTTACAACACTACAGCCCTGCCTCTCAGTGGAGCCTGTAGGGGTTGGGTTCAGTTACAACACTACAGTCCTGCCTCTCACTGGAGCCTGTAGGGGTTGGGTTCAGTTACAACACTACAGTCCTGCCTCTCAGTGGAGCCTGTAGGGGTTGGGTTCAGTTACAACACTACAGTCCTGCCTCTCAGTGGAGCCTGTAGGGGTTGGGTTCAGTTACAACACTACAGTCCTGCCTCTCAGTGGAGCCTGTAGGGGTTGGGTTCAGTTACAACACTACAGTCCTGCCTCTCACTGGAGCCTGTAGGGGTTGGGTTCAGTTACAACACTACAGTCCTGCCTCTCAGTGGAGCCTGTAGGGGTTGGGTTCAGTTACAACACTACAGTCCTGCCTCTCACTGGAGCCTGTAGGGGGTTCAGTCAGTTACAACACTACAGCCCTGCCTCTCACTGGAGCCTGTAGGGGTTCAGTTACAACACTACAGCCCTGCCTCTCACTGGAGCCTGTAGGGGTTCAGTCAGTTACAACACTACAGCCCTGCCTCTCAGTGGAGCCTGTAGGGGTTGGGTTCAGTTACAACACTACAGTCCTGCCTCTCACTGGAGCCTGTAGGGGTTGGGTTCAGTTACAACACTACAGTCCTGCCTCTCAGTGGAGCCTGTAGGGGTTGGGTTCAGTTACAACACTACAGTCCTGCCTCTCAGTGGAGCCTGTAGGGGGTTGGGTTCAGTTACAACACTACAGTCCTGCCTCTCAGTGGAGCCTGTAGGGGTTGGGTTCAGTTACAACACTACAGTCCTGCCTCTCAGTGGAGCCTGTAGGGGTTGGGTTCAGTTACAACACTACAGTCCTGCCTCTCAGTGGAGCCTGTAGGGGTTGGGTTCAGTTACAACACTACAGTCCTGCCTCTCAGTGGAGCCTGTAGGGGTTGGGTTCAGTTACAACACTACAGTCCTGCCTCTCAGTGGAGCCTGTAGGGGTTGGGTTCAGTTACAACACTACAGTCCTGCCTCTCAGTGGAGCCTGTAGGGGTTGGGTTCAGTTACAACACTACAGTCCTGCCTCTCACTGGAGCCTGTAGGGGTTGGGTTCAGTTACAACACTACAGTCCTGCCTCTCAGTGGAGCCTGTAGGGGTTGGGTTCAGTTACAACACTACAGTCCTGCCTCTCAGTGGAGCCTGTAGGGGTTGGGTTCAGTTACAACACTACAGTCCTGCCTCTCAGTGGAGCCTGTAGGGGGTTGGGTTCAGTTACAACACTACAGTCCTGCCTCTCACTGGAGCCTGTAGGGGTTGGGTTCAGTTACAACACTACAGTCCTGCCTCTCACTGGAGCCTGTAGGGGGTTCAGTTACAACACTACAGTCCTGCCTCTCACTGGAGCCTGTAGGGGTTCAGTCAGTTACAACACTACAGCCCTGCCTCTCACTGGAGCCTGTAGGGGTTCAGTTACAACACTACAGTCCTGCCTCTCACTGGAGCCTGTAGGGGTTCAGTTACAACACTACAGTCCTGCCTCTCACTGGAGCCTGTAGGGGTTCAGTTACAACACTACAGTCCTGCCTCTCAGTGGAGCCTGTAGGGGGTTCAGTTACAACACTACAGCCCTGCCTCTCACTGGAGCCTGTAGGGGTTGGGTTAAGTTACAACACTACAGTCCTGCCTCTCAGTGGAGCCTGTAGGGGTTCAGTTACAACACTACAGTCCTGCCTCTCACTGGAGCCTGTAGGGGTTGGGTTAGTTACAACACTACAGTCCTGCCTCTCACTGGAGCCTGTAGGGGGTTGGGTTAGTTACAACACTACAGTCCTGCCTCTCACTGGAGCCTGTAGGGGTAGTTACAACACTACAGCCCTGCCTCTCACTGGAGACTGTAGGGGTTCAGTCAGTTCATTTAACTCATCATTTTCTTCCCTCTATGTGTAAGCATTTGTATGGTGTGTGTGTGTGTGTGTGTGTGTGTGTGTGTGTGTGTGTGTGTGTGTGTGTGTGTGTGTGTGTGTGTGTGTGTGTGTGTGTGTGTGTGTGTGTGTGTGTGTGTGTGTGTGTGTGTGTGTGTGTGTGTGTGTGTGCCAGGTATTGAGTATTGAAATACACTCTGCCCAGCCTCACAGACACCACACACCACTTAACATCCAGCCGAGACAAACTGCCAACAATTCATCACCTCTCCCCGTCCTTTTCCTCTCAGACACAGAGACAGGATCCAGCAGTACATCTGTGAAAACACAATCACCTTCTCACTCACTGTCTCACACACACACACACACACACACACACACACACACACACACACACACACACACACACACACACACACACACACACACACACACACACACACACACACACACACACACACAACCACCACCACCACCAAGGAGAAAGAGCGAGTCTCAGATGAAGAGAGAGGAAAGAGAGCTGCAGAGAGAATGAGAGAGAGAGAGAGTTCAACATAGAACATGGAACAACGTAGAAAAAATATCCTCCGTGTACAACGTAAAACACCAAATAATTAATGCAGAGCAGAATTAGGCCGATACCCACTAATTATCAAAATCCAGAAAAGAGCTGTTAAATTATATAACCACCTAAAAGGAAGCGATTCCCAAACCTTCCATAACAAAGCCATCACCTACAGAGAGATGAACCTGGAGAAGAGTTGTCACGCCCTGACCTTAGGGTGGTTTGTTTTGTCTAGGGGTCTTTATGTCTATGGTTGCATTAGATTGGTTCTCAATCAGAGGCAGCTGTTTATCGTTGTCTCTGATTGGGGACCATATTTAGGCAGCCATCTTCCTTGGTTATTTGGTGAGTTATTGTCTATGTGTAGTTGCCTCTCAGTACTCGTGTCGCATAGCTTCACGGTTGTTTTGTGTAGTTTGTTCAGTGTTTATTCTTCATTAAAAGAAGTAGGTATTCATATCACGCTGCTCTCCTCGTTATGACGAACGTCACAAGAGTCCCCTGAGCAAGCTGGTCCTGGTGCGCTGTTCACAAACCCCCCCCGCAGAGCCCCAGAACAGCAGCACAATTAGACCCAAGCAAATCATGAGAAAACAAAACATTTTTTTACTTGACACATTGGAAAGAATTAACAAAAAAAAACAGAGCAAACTAGACTGCTAATTCGCCCTAAACAGAGAGTACACAGCGGCAGAATACCTGACCACTGTGACTGACCCAAACTTAAGGAAAGCTTTGACTATGTACAGACTCAGTGAGCATAGCCTTGCTATTGAGAAAGGCCGCCGTAGACAGACATGGCTCTAAAGAGAAGACAGGCTATGTGCACACTGCCCACAAAATGAGGTGGAAACTGAGCTGCACTTCCTAACCTCCTGCCCAATGTATGACCATATTAGAGACACATATTTCTCCCAGATTACACAGATCCACAAAGAATTCGGAAACAAATCAAAATGTTGATAAACTCCCATATCTACTGGGTGAAATTCCACAGTGTGACATCACAGCAGCAAGATTTGTGACCTGTTGCCACAAGAAAAGGTCAACCAGTGAAGAACAAACCCATATTTATGCTTATTTATTTTCCCTTGTGTACTTTAACCATTTGTACATTGTTACAACACTGTGTATATATAATATGACAGTTGTAATGTCTTTACTGTTTTGAAACTTCTGTATGTGTAATGTTTACTGTTAATTTTTATTGTTTATTTCACTTTATATATTATCTACCTCATTTGCTCTGGCAATGTTAACACATGTTTCCCATGCCAATAAAGCCCTTGAATTGAATTGAGAGAGAGAGAGAGAGAGAGAGAGAGAGAGAGAGAGAGAGAGAGAGAAGAGAGAGAGACAGAGAGAGACAGAGAGAGAGAGACAGAGAGAAGAGAAAGAGAGAGAGAGAGAGAGAGAGAGACAGACAGACAGACAGAGAGAGAGAGAGACAGAGAGAGAGACAGAGAGAGAGAGGAGAGAGAGAGAGAGACAGAGAGAGAGGAGAGAGAGAGAGAGAGAGAGAGAGAGAGAGAGAGAGAGAGAGAGAGAGAGAGAGAGAGAGAGAGAGAGAGAGAGAGGTACAGAGAAGGGCTGAATGATTATGTGTGGAATACCCATATCGCTCCATGACCAATCACAAGCGGCCTCTCACTCTCTGCATGGCATGCAAATACTGGCCAATCACAAGCGTCCCTTCAGTTAGATGCTGGTGAGGAGAGACAGGTCTTCACCTCCCTGACACTAACCCTAACCCTGACCATAACCCTGACTCTAACCCTGACCCTAACCCTGACCCTAACCCTAACCCTGACCCTAACCCTGACCCTGACCCTGATCCTGACCCTGACCCTAAACCTGAACCTGAACCTAACCCGAACCCTGACCCTAAACTTATATTTCTAGTCCAATTGTTTGTCAATGTAGAGATTACTTAGATATGAGACTGATAGTGACCTTGGTGTCTCTAGTCTCCTAGAGAGAGGACTTAGATATGAGACTGATAGTGACCTTGGTGTTTCTAGTCTCCTAGAGGACTTAGATATGAGACTGATAGTGACCTTGGTGTCTCTAGTCTCCTAGAGGACTTAGATATGAGACTGATAGGTGACCTTGGTGTCTCTAGTCTCCTAGAGGACTTAGATATGAGACTGATAGTGACCTTGGTGTCTCTAGTCTCCTAGAGGACTTAGATATGAGACTGATAGTGACCTTGGTGTCTCTAGTCTCCTAGAGGACTTAGATATGAGACTGATAGTGACCTTGGTGTTTCTAGTCTCCTAGAGGACTTAGATATGAGACTGATAGTGACCTTGGTGTTTCTAGTCTCCTAGAGGACTTAGATATGAGACTGATAGTGACCTTGGTGTCTCTAGTCTCCTAGAGGACTTAGATATGAGACTGATAGTGACCTTGGTGTCTCTAGTCTCCTAGAGAGAGGACTTAGATATGAGACTGATAGTGACCTTGGTGTTTCTAGTCTCCTAGAGGACTTAGATATGAGACTGATAGTGACCTTGGTGTTTCTAGTCTCCTAGAGGACTTAGATATGAGACTGATAGTGACCTTGGTGTTTCTAGTCTCCTAGAGGACTTAGATATGAGACTGATAGTGACCTTGGTGTCTCTAGTCTCCTAGAGGACTTAGATATGAGACTGATAGTGACCTTGGTGTTTCTAGTCTCCTAGAGAGAGGACTTAGATATGAGACTGATAGTGACCTTGGTGTCTCTAGTCTCCTAGAGAGATGACTTAGTGCTTTCCTTTCTCACTACTGATGGCTCATTTGTCTCTAGTCTCTAGAGAGATGACTTAGTGCACACACACACACATATGTGTGTGTTTGTTGTGTGTGTGTGTGTGTGTGTGTGTGTGTGTGTGTGTGTGTGTGTGTGTGTGTGTGTGTGTGTGTGTGTGTGTGTGTGTGTGTGTGTGTGTGTGTGTGATGATAACACCCTTGTAGCAATGATTAGCGGTGTAGACTGGAAGCATTAGAAACGCCCTGTCGTTACCATGGTGATTGATTGACTGGTGATGTAATAGCCGAAGACTTCCAATCAACATGAAATACTACTACAAATCAATCACGATGCGTGTCCTTTTCTAACTGACCAAGTGTTAGAATGTGTATTGTGTTTGTCTATTGCGGTGGATGTGCTGTACCCGCCCACCCACTTACTCATTATCCTAATTTATGAGGTGTCATTCATTTATTTTAAGGGATGCTGGTGAGACCATCCCACCCTCCCAGCCTCCCTCTATCCCTCCCACCCTCCCTCCCTCCCTCCCTCCCTCCCTCCCTCCCTCCCTCCCTCCCTCCCTCCCTCCCTCCCTCCCTCCCTCCCTCCCAGCCTCCCTCCCTCCATCCCTCCCTCCCTCCCAGCTTCCCTCCCAGCCTCCTCCCTCCTACCCTCCCTCCCAGCAGTAAAACAGAGGTGGTATTATTATATATTACCTCTCCTTCAGGTCTCTATCTCCTCCCCTCATTGTTCTCTCTCATCTATACCTCTCCTTCAGGTCTCTATCTCCTCCCCTCATTGTTCTCTCTCATCTATACCTCTCCTTCAGGTCTCTCTCTCATCTGTACCTCTCCTTCAGGTCTCTATCTCCCTCCCCTCATTGTTCTCTCTCATCTGTACCTCTCCTTCAGGTTTCTATCTCCTCCCCTCATTGTTCTCTCTCATCTGTACCTCTCCTTCAGGTCTCTATCTCCTCCCCTCAATGTTCTCTCTCATCTGTACCTCTCCTTCAGGTCTCTATCTCCTCCCCTCATTGTTCTCTCTCATCTATACCTCTCCTTCAGGTCTCTATCTCCTCCCCTCATTGTTCTCTCTCATCTGTACCTCTCCTTCAGGTCTCTATCTCCTCCCCTCATTGTTCTCTCTCATCTGTACCTCTCCTTCAGGTCTCTATCTCCTCCCCTCATTGTTCTCTCTCATCTGTACCTCTCCTTCAGGTCTCTATCTCCTCCCTCATTGTTCTCTCTCATCTGTACCTCTCCTTCAGGTCTCTATCTCCTCCCCTCATTGTTCTCTCTCATCTGTACCTCTCCTTCAGGTTTCTATCTCCTCCCCTCCATTCTCTCTCATCTATACCTCTCTTCAGGTCTCTATCTCCTCCCCTCATTGTTCTCTCTCATCTGTACCTCTCCTTCAGGTTTCTATCTCCTCCTCATTGTTCTCTCTCATCTATACCTCTCCTTCAGGTCTCTATCTCCTCCTCATTGTTCTCTCTCATCTGTACTCTCCTTCAGGTTTCTATCTCCTCCCCTTCCATCCTTTCTTCTGCCAACTCTCCTACTTTCCCTTATTTTTCTTCTCCTCCTCTCTCCTCCTTTCCTTTCCTCTCCTCTTGTCTCCTACCATTCTTCTCCCCTTCTCTCCTCATTTCCTCTCCTCCTGTCTCCTACATTTCCTCTCCTGTCTCCTACCTTTCCTCTCCTCCTGTCTACCTTTCCTCTCCTGTCTCCTACTTTTCCTCTCCTGTCTCCTACTTTTCCTCTCCTGTCTCCTACCTTTCCTCTCCTCCTGTCTCCTACTTTTCCTCTCCTGTCTCCTAACTTTCCTCTCCTCCTGTCTCCTACTTTTCCTCTCCTCATGTCTCCTACCTTTCCTCTCTCCTACTTTTCCTCTCCTCCTGTCTCCTACCTTTCCTCTCCTCCTGTCTCCTACTTTTCCTCTCTTCCTGTCTCCTACATTTCCTCTCCTCCTTTCCTCTACTTTTCCTCTCCTGTCTCCTACCTTTCCTCTCCTGTCTCCTACCTTTCCTCTCCTCCTGTCTCCTACTTTTCCTCTCCTGTCTCCTAACTTTCCTCTCCTCCTCTTTCCTACTTTTCCTCTCCTCCTGTCTCATACCTTTCCTCTCCTCCTGTCTCCTAATTTTCCTCTCTTCCTGTCTCCTACCTTTCCTCTCCTCCTGTCTCCTACTTTCCTCCTCTCTTCCTGTCTCCTACCTTTCCTCTCTCCTACTTTTCCTCTCCTCCTGTCTCATACCTTTCCTCTCTTCCTGTCTCCTACATTTCCTCTCCTCCTGTCTCCTACCTTTCCTCTCCTCCTGTCTCCTACTTTTCCTCTCCTCCTGTCTCATACCTTTCCTCTCTTCCTGTCTCCTACATTTCCTCTCCTCCTGTCTCATACCTTTCCTCTCTTCCTGTCTCCTACATTTCCTCTCCTCCTGTCTCCTACCTTTCCTCTCCTCCTGTCTCCTACTTTTCCTCTCCTCCTGTCTCCTACTTTTCCTCTCCTCCTGTCTCCTACATTTCCTCTCCTCCTGTCTCCTCTCCTCCTGTCTCCTCTCCTCCTGTCTCCTCTCATCCTGTCTCCTCTCCTCCTGTCTCCTCTCCTGTCCTCCTCCTCTCCTCCTGTCTCCCTTCCTGTCTCCTCTCCTCCTGTCTCCTACCTTTCCTCTCCTCCTGTCTCCTACATTTCCTCTCCTCCTCTCCTCCTGTCTCCTCTCCTCCTATCTCCTCTCCTCCTGTCTCCTCTCCTCCTGTCTCCTCTCCTCCTCTTGTGCTGAGTGTAAATTTAGAACAGAAGGCATCAGGGGCCGCTGTGTGTGTGTGTGTGTGTGTGTGTGTGTGTGTGTGTGTGTGTGTGTGTGTGTGTGTGTGTGTGTGTGTGTGTGTGTGTGTGTGTGTGTGTGTGTGTGTGTGTGTGAATCCCAAACACAGATGAATACCAAAGCTTTTGGTTTTTAATCAGCCCCATCTGAGCGCTGTATGGAGACTTAGAAAATCTTTCATGTGCTCTCTTTCACACACACACACACACACACACACACACACACACACACACACATTTTTCCTGGTCCCTGGTGGAAAAAAAAAGTCAAATAAATAAAAGAGAGAGAGCAGGTAGAGACACAGAGACACACACACACACAGACACAGAGAGACAGAGAGAGAGAGACTCACCCCTGGGAGGGAGGGAGGGAAGAGGGACTGAAAAGACAGGAGAGAGAGAGAGGTAGAGAGAGAGAGAGAGAGAGAGAGAGAGAGAGGAGAGAAACGAGAGAGAGAGAGAAAGATTTTTCCTGGTCCCCTGGTACAGAGAGAAAGAGAAGAAAGAGGAGGGAGAGAGAGAGAGGGAGAGAGGTGAGAGAGGGTGAGAGAGAGAGAGAAAAGATAGAGAAAGGGAGAGAGCATCACCTCAAACATGAGATCATATGAATGAGACATGCTGTGCTAACTGAATACATACTGCTCTAACTGAATACATACTGCTCTAACTGAATACATACTGCTCTAACTGAAAAACATACTGCTCTGACTGAATACATACTGCTCTGAATAACTGAATACATACATACATACTGCTCTAACTGAATACATACTGTGCTAACTGAATACATGCTAACTGAATACATACTGTGCTAACTGAATACATACTGTGCTAACTGAATACATACTGCTCTAACTGAAACATGAAATACATACTGTGCTAACTGAATACATACTGTGCTAACTGAATACATACTGTGCTAGCTGACTGTGCTAACTGAATACATACTGCTCTAACTGAATACATACTGCTCTGAATACATGAATACATACTGCTCTAACTGAATACATACTGTGCTAACTGAATACATACTGCTCTAACTGAATACATACTGTGCTAACTGAATACATACTGTGCTAACTGAATACATACTGTGCTAACTGAATACATACTGTGCTAACTGAATACATACTGTGCTAACTGAATACATACTGCTCTAACTGAATACATACTGTGCTAACTGAATACATACTGTGCTAACTGAATACATACTGTGCTAACTGAATACATACTGTGCTAACTGAATACATACTGTGCTAACTGAATACATACTGTGCTAACTGAATACATACTGTGCTAACTGAATACATACTGCTCTAACTGAATACATACTGTGCTAACTGAATACATACTGTGCTAGCTGAATACATACTGTGCTAACTGAATACATACTGCTCTAACTGAATACATACTGTGCTAACTGAATACATACTGCTCTAACTGAATACATACTGTGCTAACTGAATACATACTGTGCTAACTGAATACATACTGCTCTAACTGAATACATACTGCTCTAACTGAATACATACTGTGCTAACTGAATACATACTGTGCTAACTGAATACATACTGTGCTAACTGAATACATACTGTGCTAACTGAATACATACTGTCTAACTGAATACATACTGTGCTAACTGAATACATACTGCTCTAACTGAATACATACTGCTCTAACTGAATACACAACTAAATCAAACTACATTGTTATACCGATAATATATTTTATTTATATTTTTATTTATCCGTTATTTTACCAGGTCAGTTGACTGATAACACATTCTCATTTGCAGCAACGACCTGGGGAATAGTTACAGGGAGAGGAGGGGGATGAATGAGCCAATTGTAAACTGGGGATTATGAGGTGACCATGATGGTTTGAGGGCCAGATTGGGAATTTAGTCAGGACACCAGGGTAACACCCCTACTCTTACGATAAGTGCCATGGGATCTTTAATGACCTCAGAGAGTCAGGACACCAGGGTTAACACCCCTACTCTTACGATAAGTGCCATGAAATGACCAGAGAGTCAGGATCTTTAATAAGTGCCATGGGATCAGTGACCACAGAGTCAGGACACCGGGGTTAACACCCCTACCTTACCATAAGTGCCATGAGATCTTTAATGACCTCAGAGAGTCAGGACACCAGGGTTAACCATCTTACCATAAGTGGATCTTTAATGACCTCAGAGAGTCAGGACACCAGGGTTAACACCCTACTCTTACCATAAGTGCCATGAGATCTTTAATGACCTCAGAGAGTCAGGACACCAGGGTTAACACCCCTACTCTTACCATAAGTGCCATGAGATCTTTAATGACCTCAGAGAGTCAGGACACCAGGGTTAACACCCCTACTCTTACCATAAGTGCCATGAGATCTTTAATGACCTCAGAGAGTCAGGACACCGGTTAACACCCCTACTCTTACCATAAGTGCCATGGGATCTTTAATGACCTCAGAGAGTCAGGACACCCGTTTAACGTCCGAAAGACGGATGAGACGTAATATAAAGGATTATTACATCAACATTTTAACAAACATTCATTTTTTAACGTGGTCATCAAAATATAATGTGCTATAAGCGCTGCTCTTATTCATTAATTAATGAATAACATGAGTTTATATTTCCTGTTGAACAATTATGAGTTCTTAATTAAACACAACCTAAGTTGATGATGTATTCAGGCAGCCATAGGCTGCAGATGGAATAGGATGCTGAAGGTTGTGTTTGTAGGTACAAGGAAGTAGGGTTGTTCATTATCCATGAGTCAAAGTGCCTTAAAGACATGTAACACGTAGCCTAGCGATTACACGGTGCAGCCTGTGTCCTAAACAGAGTCTGGTCCAGTCATCAACGTGATGGTCTTTACCATGTTTCTACCATGTTTCATTAACATTAGCAGCACTCAGGTTTCTGACACTCTGAGGTGAAGGCCTGTCTGTCCTCACCAGCATCTAACTAAGGGTTAGGGTTAGGTTTAGGGTCAGGGT
>NW_026288934.1:0-12500 GCF_023373465.1 Oncorhynchus keta | reverse complement strand
GGGTTAGGGGTTAAGGTTATGCATATGAGGTGCTGTGAGATACCTGACGGGTTAGGGTTAGGGTTAGGGTCAGGGTTAGGGTCAGGGTTAGGGTCAGGGTTAGGGTCAGGGTCAGGGTCAGGGTTAGAATCAGGGTTAGGGTCAGGGTTAGGGTCAGGGTTAGGGTTAGGGTTATGCATATGAGGTGCTGTGAGATACCTGACGGGTTAGGGTTAGGGTTAGGGTCAGGGTTAGGGTCAGGGTTAGGGTCAGGGTTAGGGTCAGGGTCAGGGTCAGGGTTAGAATCAGGGTTAGGGTCAGGGTTAGGGTCAGGGTTAGGGGTTAAGGTTATGCATATGAGGTGCTGTGAGATACCTGACGGGTTAGGGTTAGGGTTAGGGTTAGGGTCAGGGTTAGGGTCAGGGTTAGGGTCAGGGTTAGGGTCAGGGTCAGGGTCAGGGCTTAGAATCAGGGTTAGGGTCAGGGTTAGGGTCAGGGTTAGGGTTAAGGTTATGCATATGAGGTGCTGTGAGATACCTGACGGGTTAGGGTTAGGGTTAGGGTCAGGGTTAGGGTCAGGGTTAGGGTCAGGGTTAGGGGTTAAGGTTATGCATATGAGGTGCTGTGAGATACCTGACAGGTTGGGGTTAGGTTAGGGTCAGGGTTAGGGTCAGGGTTAGGGTCAGGGGTTAGGGTCAGGGTCAGGGTCAGGGTTAGAATCAGGGTTAGGGTCAGGGTTAGGGTCAGGGTTAGGGTTAAGGTTATGCATATGAGGTGCTGTGAGATACCTGAGGGTTAGGGTTAGGGTTAGGGTCAGGTTAGGGTCAAGGGTCAGGGTTAGGGTCAGGGTTAGGGTCAGGGTTAGGGTTAGGGTTAGGTTATACATATGAGGTGCTGTGGATACCTGACAGGTTGGGGTTGGGGTTAGGGTCAGGGTTAGGGTCAGGGTTAGGGTCAGGGTTAGGGTCAGGGTTAGGGGTTAGGGTTAAGGTCAGGGTTAGGGTCAGGGTTAGGGTTAGGGTTAGGGTCAGGGTTAGGGTCAGGGTTAGGGGTTAAGGTTATTATACATAGAGGTGCTGTGAGATACCTGACGGGTTGGGGTCAGGGTTAGGGTTAGGGGGTTAGGGTCAGGGTTAGGGTCAGGGTCAGGGTTAGGGTCAGGGTTAGGGTTAGGTTCAGGGTTAGGGTCAGGGTTAGGGTCAGGGTTAGGGTCAGGGTTAGGGTTAGGGTTAAGGTCAGGGTTAGGGTCAGGGTTAGGGGTTAAGGAGGATGCATATGAGGTGCTGTGAGATACCTGACAGGTTGGGGGAGGTATTAGGGTCAGGGTTAGGGTCAGGGTCAGGGTTAGGAACCTTCAGGGTTAGGGTCAATTCCCAGGCTCTAGGTTAGGGTCAGGGTTAGGGTCAGGTTAGGGTCAGGGTCAGGGTTAGGGTCAGGGTCAGGGTTAGGTTAGGGTTAGGTCAGTTAAGGTTATGCATATGAGGTGCTGTGAGATACCTGACAGGTTGGGGTCAGGGTTAGGTTCAGGGTTAGGGTCAGGGTTAGGGTCAGGGTTAGGGTCAGGGTCAGGGTTAGGGTCAGGGTTAGGGTCAGGGTTAGGGGTTAAGGTTATGCATATGAGGTGCTGTGAGATACCTGACAGGTTGGGGTCAGGGTTAGGTTCAGGGTCAGGGTTAGGGTCAGGGTCAGGGTCAGGGTTAGGGTCAGGGTTAGGGTCAGGGTTAGGGTTAGGTTAAGGTTATGTCATATGAGGTGCTGTGAGATACCTGACAGGTTGGGGTTAGGGTCAGGGTTAGGGTTGGGTTAGGGTCAGGGTTAGGTTAGGTCAGGTTAGGGTTAGGGTTAAGGTCAGGTTAGGGTCAGGGTTAGGGTCAGGGTCAGGGTAGGGTTAGGGTTAGGGTCAGGGTTAGGGTCAGGGTTAGGGTCAGGGTTAGGGAGAAAAGGTTCAAGAGGACATGAGGGCACCTGTTCTCTAGATACCTGAAGGTTAATTTGTTAGGGTCAGGGTTTCCCAAGAGCAGGGTTAGGGTTCATACTGGAAGGAAAGCAAATGAAATGAACCTTAAGGGATAACCCCCCCAGGTTATGCATATGAGGTGCTCCCTAGATACCTGACAGGTTAGGGTTAGGGTCAGGGTTAATTAGGTTATGGTATGAGGTGCTGTGAGATTACCATTAAGGTTGGGGTTAGGGTTAGGGTTAGGGTCAGGGTTAAGGTTAAGGTTATGCATATGAGGTGCTGGAGTTAAGGTCAGGGTCAGGGTTAGGGTTAGGGTTAGGTCAGGGTTAGGGTCAGGGGGTTAAGGGTATGCATATGAGGTGCTGGAGATACCTGACGGGTTGGGGGTTAGGGTCAGGGTTAAGGTCAGGTCAGGGTTAGGGTCAGGGTCAGGGTCAGGTTAGGGGTTAAGGTTATATACATATGAGGTGCTGTGAGATACCTGACAGGTTGGGGTCAGGTTAGGTTCAGGGTTAGGGTCAGGGTTAGGGTTAGGGTCAGGGTTAGGGGTTAATGTTATGCATATGAGGTGCTGGGGATACCTGACAGGTTGGGGTTAGGGTCAGGGAAACTGGAACAGTCAGGGTTAGGACAATCAGGGTTAGGGGTTAAGGTTATGCATATGATCCCTGCTGTGAGATACCTGACAGGTTGGGGTAGGGTTAGGGTCAGGGTTAGGGTCTGGGTCAGGGTTTAGGGTCAGGGTTAGGGTCATACGTTAGGGTCAGGGTAAACATCAGGCTTAGGGTTAAGGTAATGTTATGAGGTCAGTGTCACAAATTCCACCTGACAGGTTAGGGATGACAGGTCTTAGGTTCAGGGTGATCATAATTATGGTTAGGGACTCAGGGTTAGGGGTTAAGGTTATGCATAGAGGTGCTGTGAGATACCTGACAGGGGGGTTAGGGTCAGGGTTAGGGTCAGGGTTAGGGTCAGGGTTAGGGTCAGGGTTAGGGGTTAGGTTATGCATATGAGGTGCTGTGAGATACCTGACGGGTTGGGGTTAGGGTTAGGGTCAGGGTTAGGGTCAGGGTCAGGGTTAGGGTCAGGGTTAGGGTCAGGGTTAGGGGTTAAAGGTTATGCATATGAGGTGCTGTGAGATACCTGACAGGTTTAGGAGTTAGGGTTAGGGTCAGGGTTAGGATCAGGGTTAGGGGTTAGGCTTATGCATATGAGGTGCTGTGAGATACCTGACAGGTTGGGGTTAGGGTTAGGGTTAGGGTCAGGGTCAGGGTTAGGGTCAGGGTTAGGGAGATCAGGAGTTAGGTCAGGTTGGACAAAATTAATTCTGTCGCTTATATTGAAGAAGCTATTATTTAAATACTGGAAGTCAAATGATACCCTGTGGGTCTAAGAAAATGGTAGAATTAAAATGTATTATTTGGTAAATATTGAAGACAATCTGACTGAAACAACCATCTGAAGCCCCTGAGGCAGAGTCTTATACGCATTGGAAAAATCAATGGCTATTGATTATGATAATAAATAGGAAACAATATGAGGCAGAGTCTTATACGCATTGGAAATAATCAATGGCTATTGATTATGATAATAAATAGGAAACAATATCATAAATTAAACTGAACATTGAACAAATATTGAGGAGGACTGGTAGGATGACAACATGTGGGTCTGAGTGATGTGGAATAGAAGGACTGGTAGGATGACAACATGTGGGTCTGATGTGGAATAGAAGGACTGGTAGGATGACAACATGTGGGTCTGAGTGATGTGGAATAGAAGGACTGGTAGGATGACAACATGTGGGTCTGAGTGATGTGGAATAGAAGGACTGGTAGGATGACAACATGTGGGTCTGAGTGATGTGGAATAGAAGGACTGGTAGGATGACAACATGTGGGTCTGATGTGGAATAGAACGACTGGTAGGATGGCAACATGTGGGTCTGATGTGGAATAGAAGGACTGGTAGGATGACAACATGTGGGTCTGATGTGGAATAGAAAGACTGGTAGGATGACAACATGTGGGTCTGATGTGGAATAGAAGGACTGGTAGGATGACAACATGTGGGTCTGAGTGATGGGGAATAGAAGGACTGGTAGGATGACAACATGTGGGTCTGAGTGATGTGGAATAGAAGGACTGGTAGGATGACAACATGTGGGTCTGTGTGATGTGGAATAGAAGGACTGGTAGGATGGCAACATGTGGGTCTGAGTGATGTGGAATAGAAGGACTGGTAGGATGACAACATGTGGGTCTGAGTGATGTGGAATAGAAGGACTGGTAGGATGACAACATGTGGGTCTGAGTGATGTGGAATAGAAGGACTGGTAGGATGACAACATGTGGGTCTGAGTGATGTGGAATAGAAGGACTGGTAGGATGGCAACATGTGGGTCTGAGTGATGTGAATAGAAGGACTGGTAGGATGACAACATGTGGGTCTGAGTGATGTGGAATAGAAGGACTGGTAGGATGACAACATGTGGGTCTGATGTGGAATAGAAGGACTGGTAGGATGACAACATGGGTCTGAGTGATGTGGAATAGAAGGACTGGTAGGATGACAACATGTGGGTCTGAGTGATGAATAGAAGGACTGGTAGGATGGCAACATGTGGGTCTGGGTGATGTGGAATAGAAGGACTGGTAGGATGGCAACATGTGGGTCTGAGTGATGTGAATAGAAGGACTGGTAGGATGACAACATGTGGGTCTGAGTGATGTGGAATAGAAGGACTGGTAGGATGACAACATGTGGGTCTGAGTGATGTGGAATAGAAGGACTGGTAGGATGACAACATGTGGGTCTGATGTGGAATAGAAGGACTGGTAGGATGGCAACATGTGGGTCTGAGTGATGTGGAATAGAAGGACTGGTAGGATGACAACATGTGGGTCTGAGTGATGTGGAATAGAAGGACTGGTAGGATGACAACATGTGGGTCTGATGTGGAATAGAAGGACTGGTAGGATGACAACATGGGTCTGAGTGATGTGGAATAGAAGGACTGGTAGGATGACAACATGTGGTCTGATGTGGAATAGAAGGACTGGTAGGATGACAACATGTGGGTCTGATGTGGAATAGAAGGACTGGCAGGATGACAACATGTGGGTCTGGGTGATGTGATGTGGAATAGAAGGACTGGTAGGATGACAACATGTGGGTCTGAAGTGATGTGGAATAGAAGGACTGGTAGGATGACAACATGTGGGTCTAAGTGATGTGGAATAGAAGGACTGGTAGGATGACAACATGTGGGTCTGAGTGATGTGGAATAGAAGGACTGGTAGGATGACAACATGTGGGTCTGAGTGATGTGGAATAGAAGGACTGGTAGGATGACAACATGTGGGTCTGAGTGATGTGGAATAGAAGGACTGGTAGGATGACAACATGTGGGTCTGATGTGGAATAGAAGGACTGGTAGGATGACAACATGTGGGTCTGAGTGATGTGGAATAGAAGACTGGTAGGATGACAACATGTGGGTCTGAGTGATGTGGAATAGAAGGACTGGTAGGATGACAACATGTGGGTCTGATGTGAATAGAAGGACTGGTAGGATGACAACATGTGGGTCTGAGTGATGGGGAATAGAAGGACTGGTAGGATGACAACATGTGGGTCTGGGTGATGGGAATAGAAGGACTGGTAGGATGACAACATGTGGGTCTGAGTGATGTGTGATGTGGAATAGAAGGACTGGTAGGATGACAACATGTGGTCTGTATATGGGGAATAGAAGGACTGGTAGGATGACAACATGTGGGTCTGGGTGATGGGAATAGAAGGACTGGTAGGATTTACAACATGTGGGTCTAGGTGATGGGGAATAGAAGGACTGGTAGGATGACAACATGTGGGTCTGAGTGATGTGTGATGTGGAATAGAAGGACTGGTAGGATGACAACATGTGGGTCTGATGAGGGGGAATAGAAGGACTGGTAGGATGACAACATGTGGGTCTGAGTGATGGAATAGAAGGACTGGTAGGATGACAACATGTGGGTCTAAAAATGATGGGGAATAGAAGGACTGGTAGGATGACAACATGTGGGTCTGAGTGATGTGGAATAGAAGGGACTGGTAGGATGACAACATGTGGGTCTGGGTGATGGGGAATAGAAGGACTGGTAGGATGACAACATGTGGGTCTGAGTGATGTGTGATGTGGAATAGAAGGACTGGTAGGATGGCAACATGTGGGGTCTGAGTGATGTGGAATAGAAGGACTGGTAGGATGACAACATGTGGGTCTGAGTGATGTGGAATAGAAGGACTGGTAGGATGACAACATGTGGGTCTGAGTGATGTATGGAATAGAAGGACTGGTAGGATGACAACATGTGGGTCTGAGTGATGGGGAATAGAAGGACTGGTAGGATGGCAACATGTGGGTCTGGTGATGGGGAATAGAAGGACTGGTAGGATGACAACATGTGGGTCTGAGTGATGTGGAATAGAAGGACTGGTAGGATGACAACATGTGGGTCTGATGATGTGAATAGAAAGACTGGTAGGATGGCAACATGTGGGTCTGAGTGATGTGAATAGAAGGACTGGTAGGATGACAACATGTGGGTCTGAGTGATGTGGAATAGAAGGACTGGTAGGATGACAACATGTGGGTCTGATGTGGAATAGAAGGACTGATAGGATGACAACATGTGGAGTCTGAGTGATGTGGAATAGAAAGACTGGTAGGATGGCAACATGTAGGTCTGAGTGATGTGGAATAGAAGGACTGGTAGGATGACAACATGTGGGTCTGATGTGGAATAGAAGGACTGATAGGATGACAACATGTGGGTCTGATGTGGAATAGAAGGACTGATAGGATGACAACATGTGGGTCTGAGTGATGTGGAATAGAAAGACTGGTAGGATGGCAACATGTGGGTCTGAGTGATGTGGAATAGAAGGACTGGTAGGATGACAACATGTGGGTCTGATGTGGAATAGAAGGACTGATAGGATGACAACATGTGGGTCTGATGTGGAATAGAAGGACTGGTAGGATGACAACATGTGGTCTGAGTGATGTGGAATAGAAGGACTGGTAGGATGGCAACATGTGGGTCTGGGTGAGGGGAATAGAAGGACTGGTAGGATGACAACATGTGGGTCTGATGTGAATAGAAGGACTGATAGGATGACAACATGTGGGTCTGAGTGATGTGGAATAGAAAGACTGGTAGGATGGCAACATGTGGGTCTGAGTGATGTGGAATAGAAGGACTGGTAGGATGACAACATGTGGTCTGATGTGGAATAGAAGGACTGATAGGATGACAACATGTGGGTCTGATGTGGAATAGAAGGACTGGTAGGATGACAACATGTGGGTCTGATGTGGAATAGAAGGACTGATAGGATGACAACATGTGGGTCTGAGTGATGTGGAATAGAAGGACTGGTAGGATGACAACATGTGGGTCTGATGTGGAATAGAAGGACTGGTAGGATGACAACATGTGGGTCTGAGTGATGTGGAATAGAAGGGACTGGTAGGATGACAACATGTGGGTCTGAGTGAGGGGAATAGAAGGACTGGTAGGATGACAACATGTGGGTCTGAGTGAGGGGAATAGAAGGGCTGGTAGGATGGCAACATGTGGGTCTGAGTGATGTGGAATAGAAGGACTGGTAGGATGACAACATGTGGGTCTGGGTGATGGGGAATAGAAGGACTGGTAGGATGACAACATGTGGGTCTGAGTGAGGGGGAATAGAAGGACTGGTAGGATGACAACATGTGGGTCTGGGTGATGTGTGATGTGGAATAGAAGGACTGGTAGGATGACAACATGTGGGTCTGAGTGATGTGTGATGTGGAATAGAAGGACTGGTAGGATGACAACATGTGGGTCTGAGTGATGAGTGATGTGGAATAGAAGGACTGGTAGGATGACAACATGTGGGTCTGATGTGGAATAGAAGGACTGGTAGGATGACAACATGTGGGTCTGAGTGATGTGGAATAGAAGGACTGGTAGGATGACAACATGTGGGTCTGAGTGAGGGGGAATAGAAGGACTGGTAGGATGGAAACATGTGAGTCTGAGTGATGTGGAATAGAAGGACTGATAGGATGACAACATGTGGGTCTGAGTGATGTGGAATAGAAGGACTGGTAGGATGGCAACATGTGGGTCTGAGTGATGTGGAA
Organism: Oncorhynchus keta; assembly: GCF_023373465.1. NCBI lineage: Eukaryota > Metazoa > Chordata > Actinopteri > Salmoniformes > Salmonidae > Oncorhynchus > Oncorhynchus keta. Next base: position 4,380 of record NW_026288934.1, on the reverse strand, counting down.
TAGAAGGACTGGTAGGATGACAACATGTGGGTCTGAGTGATGTGGAATAGAAGGACTGATAGGATGACAACATGTGGGTCTGAGTGATGTGGAATAGAAGGACTGGTAGGATGACAACATGTGGGTCTGAGTGATGTGGAATAGAAGGACTGGTAGGATGGCAACATGTGGGTCTGAGTGATGTGGAATAGAAGGACTGGTAGGATGACAACATGTGGGTCTGAGTGATGTGGAATAGAAGGACTGGTAGGATGACAACATGTGGGTCTGATGTGGAATAGAAAGACTGGTAGGATGACAACATGTGGGTCTGATGTGGAATAGAAGGACTGGTAGGATGACAACATGTGGGTCTAGGTGATGTGTGATGTGGAATAGAAGGACTGGTAGGATGGCAACATGTGGGTCTGGGTGATGTGGAATAGAAGGACTGGTAGGATGACAACATGTAGGTCTGAGTGAGGGGAATAGAAGGACTGGTAGGATGACAACATGTGGGTCTAGTGATGTGGAATAGAAGGACTGGTAGGATGACAACATGTGGGTCTGAGTGATGTGGAATAGAAGGACTGGTAGGATGGCAACATGTGGGTCTGAGGTGATGTGGAATAGAAGGACTGGTAGGATGGCAACATGTGGGTCTAGGTGAGGGGAATAGAAGGACTGGTAGGATGGCAACATGTGGGTCTGAGTGATGTGGAATAGAAGGACTGGTAGGATGACAACATGTGGGTCTGAGTGATGTGGAATAGAAGGACTGGTAGGATGGCAACATGTGGGTCTGGTGATGTGGAATAGGGACTGGTAGGATGACAACATGTGGGTCTGATGTGGAATAGAAGGACTGGTAGGATGACAACATGTGGGTCTGAGTGATGAAAATAGAAGGACTGGTAGGATGACAACATGTGTCTGATGATGTGGAATAGAAGGACTGGTAGGATGACAACATGTGGGTCTGAGTGATGTGGAATAGAAGGACTGGTAGGATGACAACATGTGGGTCTGAGTGATGTGGAATAGAAGGACTGGTAGGATGACAACATGTGGGTCTGAGTGATGGGGAATAGAAGGACTGGTAGGATGACAACATGTAGGTCTGAGTGATGTGGAATAGAAGGACTGGTAGGATGACAACATGTGGGTCTGAGTGATGTGGAATAGAAGGACTGGTAGGATGACAACATGTGGGTCTAAGTGATGTGGAATAAAGGACTGTTAGGATGACAACATGTGGGTCTAAGTGATGTGGAATAGAAGGACTGGTAGGATGGCAACATGTGGGTCTGGGTGATGTGGAATAGAGGACTGGTAGGATGACAACATGTGGGTCTGATGTGATGTGGAATAGAAGGACTGGTAGGATGGCAACATGTGGGTCTGAGTGATGTGAATAGAAGGACTGGTAGGATGGCAACATGTGGGTCTGAGTGATGTGGAATAGAGAAGGACTGGTGGATGACAACATGTGGGTCTGATGTGAAATAGAAGGACTGGTAGGATGGCAACATGTGGGTCTGAGTGAGGGGGAATAGAAGGACTGGTAGGATGACAACATGTGGGTCTAGTGATGTGGAACAGAAGGACTGGTAGGATGGCAACATGTGGGTCTGATGTGGAATAGAAGGACTGAGTAGGATGACAACATGTGGGTCTGAGTGATGTGGAATAGAGGACTGGTAGGATGACAACATGTGGGTCTGAGTGATGTGGAATAGAAGGACTGGTAGGATGACAACATGTGAGTCTAAGTGATGTGGAATAGAAGGACTGGTAGGATGACAACATGTGGAGTCTAAGTGATGTGGAATAGAAGGACTGGTAGGATGACAACATGTAGGTCTAAGTGATGTGGAATAGAAGGACTGGTAGGATGACAACATGAGCTAACAGAGTGACAACCAACAGTAGGTTGAGCTAACAGGAGAGACCCACGACAACCAACAGTAGGTTGAGCTAACAGGAGAGGCCACTACAACCAACAGTAGGTTGAGCTAACAGGAGGGCCACTACAAACCAACAGTAGGTTGAGCTAACAGGAGGCCACTACAACCAACAGTAGGTTGAGCTAACAGGAGGGCCACTACAACCAACAGTAGGTTGAGCTAACAGGAGGGCCACTACAACCAACAGTAGGTTGAGCTAACAGGAGGGGCCACTACAACCAACAGTAGGTTGTGAGCTAACAGGAGGGCCACTACAACCAACAGTAGGTTGAGCTAACCACTACAACCAACAGGAGCTAACAGCCACAACAACCAACAGTAGGTTGAGCTAACAGGAGGGCCACTACAACCAACAGTAGGTTGAGCTAACAGGAGGGGCCCACTACAACCAACAGTGGGTTGAGCTAACAGGGGAGGGCCACTACAACCAACAGTGGCTGAGCTAACAGGAGGGCCCACTACAACCAACAGTAGGTTGAGCTAACAGGAGGGCCACTACAACCAACAGTAGGTTGAGCTGACAGGAGGGCCACTACAACCAACAGTAGGTTGAGCTAACAGGGGAGGGCCACTACAACCAACAGTAGGTTGAGCTAACAGGAGGGCCACCACAACCAACAGTAGGTTGAGCTAACAGGGAGGGCCACTACAACCAACAGTAGGTTGAGCTAACAGGAGGCCACTACAACCAACAGTGGTTGAGCTAACAGGAGGGCCACTACAACCAACAGTAGGTTGAGCTAACAGTAGGTTGAGCTAACAGGAGGCCACTACAACCAACAGTAGGTTGAGCTAACAGGAGGGCCACTACAACCAACAGTAGGTTGAGCTAACAGGAGCCACTACAACCAACAGTGGGTTGAGCTAACAGGAGGGGGCCACTACAACCAACAGTAAGGTTGAGCTAACAGGAGGGGCCACTACAACCAACAGTAGGTTGAGCTAACAGGAGGGCCACTACAACCAACAGTAGGTTGAGCTAACAGGAGGGCCACTACAACCAACAGTAGGTTGAGCTAACAGGAGGCCACTACAACCAACAGTAGGTTGAGCTAACAGGAGGGCCACTACAACCAACAGTAGGTTGAGCTAACAGGAGGGCCACTACAACCAACAGTAGGTTGAGCTAACAGGAGGGCCACAACAACCAACAGTAGGTTGAGCTAACAGGAGGAGCCCACTACAACCAACAGTAGGTTGAGCTAACAGGAGAACCACTACAACCAACAGTAGGTTGAGCTAACAGGAGAACCACTACAACCAACAGTAGGTTGAGCTAACAGGAGGGCCACTACAACCAACAGTAGGTTGAGCTAACAGGAGGGCCACAACAACCAACAGTAGGTTGAGCTAACAGGAGAGCCACACAACCAACAGTAGGTTGAACTAGGAGGAGCCACTACAACCAACAGTAGGTTGAGCTAACAGGAGGAGCCACAACAACCAACAGTAGGTTGAGCTAACAGGAGGGCCACTACAACCAACAGTAGGTTGAGCTAACAGGAGGGCCACTACAACCAACAGTAGGTTGAGCTAACAGGAGGGCCACTACAACCAACAGTAGGTTGAGCTAACAGGAGGGCCACTACAACCAACAGTAGGTTGAGCTAACAGGAGGGCCACTACAACCAACAGTAGGTTGAGCTAACAGGAGGGCCACTACAACCAACAGTAGGTTGAGCTAACAGGAGGGCCACAACAACCAACAGTAGGTTGAGCTAACAGGAGGGCCACTACAACCAACAGTAGGTTGAGCTAACAGGAGGGCCACTACAACCAACAGTAGGTTGAGCTGACAGGAGGGCCACTACAACCAACAGTAGGTTGAGCTAACAGGAGGGCCACACGCAACTGGCTGGTCCTTGTGAAGGACGGGCTACTGGTCCTTGTGAAGGATGGGCTACTGGTCCTTGTGAAGGACGGGCTACTGGTCCTTGTGAAGGACGGGCTACTGGTCCTTGTGAAGGATGGGCTACTGGTCCTTGTGAAGGACGGGCTACTGGTCCTTGTGAAGGACGGGCTACTGGTCCTTGTGAAGGATGGGCTACTGGTCCTTGTGAAGGATGGGCTACTGGTCCTTGTGAAGGACGGGCTACTGGTCCTTGTGAAGGATGGGCTACTGGTCCTTGTGAAGGATGGGCTACTGGTCCTTGTGAAGGATGGGCTACTGGTCCTTGTGAAGGACGGGCTACTGGTCCTTGTGAAGGACGGGCTACTGGTCCTTGTGAAGGACGGGCTACTGGTCCTTGTGAAGGATGGGCTACTGGTCCTTGTGAAGGACGGGCTACTGGTCCTTGTGAAGGATGGGCTACTGGTCCTTGTGAAGGATGGGCTACTGGTCCTTGTGAAGGATGGGCTACTGGTCCTTGTGAAGGATGGGCTACTGGTCCTTGTGAAGGACGGGCTACTGGTCCTTGTGAAGGACGGGCTACTG
>NW_026288933.1:35000-110000 GCF_023373465.1 Oncorhynchus keta | reverse complement strand
GACATGTATTCCAAACAGACTGTGCCAGAGGGAACGTTAGACGAGCAGTGTTCTGGATGCTAAAACCCACCCTTCACTGACATGTATTCCAAACAGACTGTGCCAGAGGGAACGTTAGACGAGCAGTGTTCTGTATGCTGAAACCCACCCTTCACTGACATGTATTCCAAACAGACTGTGCCAGAGGGAACGTTAGACGAGCAGTGTTCTGGATGCTAAAACCCACCCTTCACTGACATGTATTCCAAACAGACTGTGCCAGAGGGAACGTTAGACGAGCGGTGTTCTGGATGCTAAAACCCACCCTTCACTGACATGTATTCCAAACAGACTGTGCCAGAGGGAACGTTAGACGAGCAGTGTTCTGTATGCTGAAACCCACCCTTCACTGACATGTATTCCAAACAGACTGTGCCAGAGGGAACGTTAGACGAGCGGTGTTCTGGATGCTAAAACCCACCCTTCACTGACATGTATTCCAAACAGACTGTGCCAGAGGGAACGTTAGACGAGCAGTGTTCTGGATGCTAAAACCCACCCTTCACTGACATGTATTCCAAACAGACTGTGCCTGAGGGAACGTTAGACGAGCGGTGTTCTGGATGCTAAAACCCACCCTTCACTGACATGTATTCCAAACAGACTGTGCCTGAGGGAACGTTAGACGAGCAGTGTTCTGGATGCTAAAACCCACCCTTCACTGACATGTATTCCAAACAGACTGTGCCAGAGGGAACGTTAGACGAGCAGTGTTCTGGATGCTAAAACCCACCCTTCACTGACATGTATTCCAAACAGACTGTGCCAGAGGGAACGTTAGACGAGCGGTGTTCTGGATGCTAAAACCCACCCTTCACTGACATGTATTCCAAAGAGTTCAACTTCTAATGAGGAAATTGAAATGATACATCCTCTGAGACTAATGTTGCTTTTGATGCCTTGGCGACGCCTTCTTTCACTTGGCCCCCGACAGCAAGAACTTGATGCCTCTTTTTGAGGGGGCTTGAGAACACATTTATGAGCAAACTAACTTGTGCAGGACAGCGACTCATCTTCTAGTTACAGAAGAAGAAGAAGACGCTATTGCCGTGAAACCGCTGACATGTGAGAGCAGAACACTACACCAATACAAACCTGCTCTCTCTCCTTCTCTGTGGTGGCCATTTTGGTTGTTTGTCATAATAATTACAAATGATCTGTGTAAACGTCGCCTTCTGTGTGCGTCTGGTAATTGGTCCCCGGTGTGACCCTTTAGTGTTGACGACCTCTTAAAACCCTGTTGTGTCATGGTCATTAAAGAGAAATCAATTAGCAGAGTAGTTAACAATAGAAATGAATTAGCCTGTTCCCCCACTTCCATTGATTTATACGACTGTGAACCACCACTAGAGATACAGCAACAACATTGGGTCAGTGGTATGTGAGTGCATCTCTCTCTCTCTCTCTCTCTCTCTCTCTCTCTCTCTCTCTCTCTCTCTCTCTCTCTCTCTCTCTCTCTCTCTCTCTCTCTCTCTCTCTCTCTCTCTCTCTCTCTCTCTCTCTCTCTCTCTCTCTCTCTCTCTCTCTCTCTCTCTCTCTCTCTCTCTCTCTCTCTCTCTCTCTCTCTCTCTCTCTCTCTCTCTCTCTCTCTCTCTCTCTCTCTCTCTCTCTCTCTCTCTCTCTCTCTCTCTCTCTATATATATATATATATATATATATATATACCTCTCTCACTCTCATTTTATGAATTCTCTATCTCACCATCTCCAGCCACCATTCTCTCACTATCGCTCTAATTATCTCCATGTATCTATCTCTCTATCACTGCATTTCTCTCTTTATCACACCCTCTTTTTCTTAGCCTCTTAGTTCACCCCTTTCCTCAACCCTCTCTCTCTCTCTCTCTTTCTCTCTGTCCTCTCTCAATTTGTTATCTTATGATAAGTATCAGACAGTTCATGATGGACTCTGGTGACTTCTAAACATTGCGGCTTTCCGACAGACAGGCATTACCTTCCATCATGAGTAGTGGGTTTGGGTATAGGGAAGTGTCTCTACCACATAAATATAATTGATATTTTTATTCTAGTCATTATTTTTCTAAGGTGGCCACTCTCCACTCACAGGTGAGTGAATGCTATCCTTGAAGGAGCTACCCAGTCTCCAGATCTCCTGTTCCCCATGTACCGATCCTGAGAGGAAGCCAAGGGAATGTCGTTCCTGAGAGGAAGCCAAGGGAATGTCATTCCTGAGAGGAAGCCAAGGGAATGTCGTTCCTGAGAGGAAGCCAAGGGAATGTTGTTCCTGAGAGGAAGCCAAGGGAATGTCGTTCCTGAGAGGAAGCCAAAGGAATGTTGTTCCTGAGAGGAAGCCAAGGGAATGTCGTTCCTGAGAGGAAGCCAAGGGAATGTCGTTCCTTAGAGAGGTTGATGGAGAGGGAGAGAGAGATGGAGTGGGGGAATAGAGACTGAGATAGAAAGGCAGAGAGAGAGAGATATGGAGAGTTAGAGGACAAAGCAAAGGATTGGGCTCTGTAAATCGACTCGCTCTCTCTCTCCACGCCCCGTGTCCAGGCAGAAGAGAGATAGGAGAATTCCTGCGGGAACTGAACCCACAACCTTGGCATTGCTAGCTCTACGCTCTAACCAGCTGAGCCCCACATGGCACTATGCTAGTCAATGTTCTCTGGCTAGGTTATGTGGAGGCAGGATGGGTGGAGGTGGGGAGGGTTATAGGGCGGAGAGGCAGCCACGTGCCCCACTCCAAGCAGCCCGTCGTCGGGGACATCTGCCATCTCTCTTCCCTCTCACTGTGAGAGTCTGGCCCTCCTCCAGCCCTTTGGCCCGTTCACCACACGTCTGGACATGTCTGACCGCTCCTCGGTACCTGCAAGCCCCACAGCTGCCAGCAGGGGGAAAACGAGCCGCCACGGCCCGGCAGCCATGTAAGCCAGGTCAACAGGAGGTTGATTAAGTTGTAAAAAAGGCTATTTTGTGTCACAATGTCTAATAAATGAAGTGAACCTAGTGTTGAGAGGGCAAAATGGAAGCAGCTTTTTTTGGGGGGCTAGTGAAATGGACATCTCCTTTCACGCTTAGCTCGTTTGTTTGCTGAACCAACGAACACTCTCTCCTCATCGATGCAATACTCCAACCCCCTTCCATACAGTAAAACACAGTATTTGTATTACAATGCATTTTAAACAGTGTCATTTCAACAGTATGTACATAAGAAAGAAACCTCCGTAACAGTTCCATTGCATGTATTAGTTAAAGCCATAGAAATATGACTAAAACAGGGATAAAGCCCCCAGACCACAGGAATTTGTCTCTACCCTCTTGGGTTCCCTCAATATGGCTGATGCCAGTTCTAGTAATTCAATTTCAAACAAGCTCCTTACTATTCCTCCTGCCTCGCTAATGTCCTTTCCCTCCCTTTTCTCTCCCTCCTCTCTCCGTCGTATCTCCCAGGAACCAGACTGTGCTGCACCAGTTCTGCTGCCCGGCCCCAGAGGCCCCCGAGGGGGAGTCCTCGGCCTGTGTCCCCAGGTAAGATGGCTGCCTCCCTTTTCACCCAGCACCATATTTGTTGTTGTTGTTGATTGTAGTCACCGTTGCTTCTAACCGTTTTCCTGGTGGTGGTGGTGGTGCTACTGTAAGACAACACAACTGCCCCAGTTTCCTCCGTCTTGAAGTGGTTGTAAGTCCTTTGGGGGTCCCTGACTATCGTCGGCCAATCCCGGCTCAGTGCTTTCGTTTCCCCACTGTGATGTTATCAAGAGAGAGAGAATGTCATCAAGAGAGAGAGAATCTCCTACACATCTTTAAATAGTGGCCAAGTAGACAGACAGGGAGTTACTATTCACTACAAATGCAGCTTGTCACTTTATTTGGGGTTTTGAACGTTGAAAAAAACTCGAAATTAAGACCGAATCAATCTCAGCTCCAGGAGAGGCGATCAAGATAAATTCATGGGAACACGATGGTAATCTCCAAATCAATCAGAGAGAGATCCTATTTCCTGGACGCTGGTCAACTCATCCGAAGCACTGCCATAGGAAACAATAGAAGCACGGCCCAGGGCTTAGTGATAAAGGCAGGATGAGGATAATATGAGATTTTAATATCTCCACCGAGCACACAGTGTTATCAGGGAATGAGGTAAGCAGTCAGGAATGGTGCTGTGATGGACTTATACTCAACTACTGCATACTCCTGGTATCTGAGGAGAGTCAGCCGTTTCAAAATCCTTTATCTCTGCCTCCTTGTCTTTCTCCTCAACCCGTCTCCATGTAGACATGATGGATGTTGATCAGTCTATATACAACAGTAGCTCCTGCACTTCACGGAGTCATTATTTTTCTGCCTCAAACAAAACGAGACGCACCAAGTCTTTGTTTGGCCACTCGGCATCGCTCTGTTTCTCAGAATCCACTGCAGGCGGAGAACTCTGCAAATTACCACGACTGCCAGTGGAACGTCAATAATAATTAAGCCATCCAGCCTGGACGATTGCTGCTAAGAACCTGTACATTTCTGCTGGATGGTGGAAAAAGTGGAAAAAGCCTGGCAAAGCAAAGCTTGTGTTGATGCTGGATTCCACCAACCCTGTGGTGCTGGATACAATAAAGCCTTGCTGGAACAAAAGCTCCAACGCTCATCCTCTAAGTCCCACTTTAACCACCACGAGGCCCTGGGTGATTGAATTAGTCACACAGAGAGAGAGAGAGAGAGAGAGAGAGAGAGAGAGAGAGAGAGAGAGAGAGAGAGAGAGAGAGAGAGAGAGAGAGAGAGAGAGAGAGAGAGAGAGAGAGAGAGAGAGAGAGAGAGAGAGAGAGAGAGAGAGAGAGAGAGAGAGAGAGAGAGAGAGAGAGAGAGAGAGAGAGAGAGAGAGAGAGAGAGAGAGACAGAGAGAGAGTGAGAGTGAGAGAGAGAGCGTGAGAGAGAGAGAGAGAGAGAGAGAGAGAGAGAGAGCGAGAGAGAGAGAGAGAGAGAGAGAGAGAGAGAGAGAGAGAGAGAGAGAGAGAGAGAGAGAGAGAGAGAGAGACAGAGAGAGAGTGAGAGTGAGAGAGAGAGCGTGAGAGAGAGAGAGTGAGAGTGAGAGAGAGAGCGTGAGAGAGAGAGATGGAATCACCTCTCTGCAATCGTCTTTGTCTTTGCACCAGAGGGGCAAACGGAAAAGTATTTATCAGATAAAAGTCTGGTTTGCCTGGGAAACTACTCTGACTGTCACCTAACCAGCCACAGCACCTTATTTTTGGAGTATAAAGAGACCGTTCAGAAGCACAAGTTAAGATGAATTCAGGTGACTTTCATCAAAGGCGGGCAGGGAAATTGGAGGGGAAAAAAGACAGACAAAAACAATCAATCAGAGTTCAGTGGATTGAACTGATAGAAGTGGCTTGGCAGCGGTGCGGCGTGCGATTCCTTTGGGCTCAGGGACCATTAAGCAGAGCACAAACAGAATGGACACCACAAAAACAACTATGAAAATACCCCCAAAGCAAACCACTTCAAACGGAGATCTCTCAAAGCGGTTTGTGGGTTGCCAGGTTTTGTTGCTTCTTTTTTAGCCTATTTCTCTGAAAGTCTCTTTTCTATTCTGTTTGTTGTTACATTTTACTTTGGACTTCAGTGTTTTGTCAGTGAAGTGTTGATCATCATACGTTTATACCTCACGACATGAGATCACACCCACAAGCCTCCATTCTCATCCACACCACTTCCACCCATTCAGACCTGTCGCTCCCACCGCCACCTCAATGTACTTACTATGTAATAGCAATGTAACAACTGAAGTATTACAATGTCATAACCAGTGTCATAATCCACCCGAGTCTCATTGAGAGGTTCAGGGTCTGCCACTAGGGCAAGGCAACTGGTTAGCCATCCACTGAACCAGTGTCATAATCCACCCGAGTCTCATTGAGAGGTTCAGGGTCTGCCACTAGGGCAAGGCAACTGGTTAGCCATCCACTGAACCAGTGTCATAATCCACCCGAGTCTCATTGAGAGGTTCAGGGTCTGCCACTAGGGCAAGGCAACTGGTTAGCCATCCACTGAACCAGTGTCATAATCCACCCGAGTCTCATTGAGAGGTTCAGGGTCTGCCACTAGGGCAAGGCAACTGGTTAGCCATCCACTGAACCAGTGTCATAATTCACCCGAGTCTCATTGAGAGGTTCAGGGTCTGCCACTAGGGCAAGGCAACTGGTTAGCCATCCACTGAACCAGTGTCATAATCCACCCGAGTCTCATTGAGAGGTTCAGGGTCTGCCACTAGGGCAAGGCAACTGGTTAGCCATCCACTGAACCAGTGTCATAATCCACCCGAGTCTCATTGAGAGGTTCAGGGTCTGCCACTAGAGCAAGGCAACTGGTTAGCCATCCACTGAACCAGTGTCATAATCCACCCGAGTCTCATTGAGAGGTTCAGGGTCTGCCACTAGGGCAAGGCAACTGGTTAGCCATCCACTGAACCAGTGTCATAATCCACCCGAGTCTCATTGAGAGGTTCAGGGTCTGCCACTAGGGCAAGGCAACTGGTTAGCCATCCACTGACACATGCAATGCATTCGTGTTCATGTGGAGAATTGTTATTACCATGTTATTGCATGCTTTTGGCTTAGTAGTGATCAGAACATAGAGCTCCCTGTCTTTGTGTGTTTGTGTGTGTGTCTGTGTGTGTGTCTGTGTGCACTGTCGTACCCATGACACAGATGTTTAACATTCTTCAACAAATACCCAACAGCTAATATCTGCCATGGGCATCTAGGCTAAGGCTCACTGATAAAGGAGAGACACTTCTCATTGATGAATTAGCCTAGCATCATGCTATTTTAGCCTAGTGTCATGCTATTTTAGCCTAGTGTCATGCTATTTTAGCCTAGTGTCATGCTATTTTAGCCTAGCATCATGCTATTTTAGCCTAGTGTCATGCTATTTTAGCCTAGCATCATGCTATTTTAGCCTAGTGTCATGCTATTTTAGCCTAGTGTCATGCTATTTTGGCCTAGTGTCATGCTATTTTAGCCTAGCGTCATGCTATTTTAGCCTAGTGTTGCACCCACTGTTGTTTTGACACAAGGCCAAGCCGCCTTCACTCTCCTTGTTAAGGCATACCCACAAAAAGCTGCTTCCTGAAATAAATGTGAGTTCATTCCTGTCTTCTGTGATTGAAGCGCTGCAATATCTGCCCACCAAAACAAGGCCTCATTTCCATATGAAAGGCGGCTCCTAGCCTGTTCTGCACTGCCTTATCTTGACTCTGGGGAGTACTGAAGCTCTGTTTTTCACAGACACAGAAACACGTAGATAGACACATTGCTAGTGGTGTAAAAAGTACCCAATTGTTATATTTGAGTAAAAGTAAAGATATCTTAATAGAAAATGACAAGTAAAATTGAAAGTCACCCAGTAAAATACTATTTGAGTAAAAGACTAAAAGTATTTGGTTTTAAATATACTAAAGTATCAAAAGTAAATGTAATTGATCAAATATACTTAATGATCAAAAGTAAAAGTAAAAGTATAAATAATGTCAAATTCCTTATATTAAGCAATCCACACACCATCATTTAAACTTGTTTTAATTTACGGATAGCCAGGGGTACACTCTAACACTCAGACATCATTTACAAACAAAGCATGTGTTTAGTGAGCCTGCCAGATCAGACGCTGTAGGGATGACCAGGGATGTTCTCTGTTTAGTGAGTCCTCCAGATCAGACGCTGTAGGGATGACCAGGGATGTTCTCTGTTTAGTGAGTCCTCCCAGATCAGACCCTGTAGGGATGACCAGGGATGTTCTCTGTTTAGTGAGTCCTGCCAGATCAGACGCTGTAGGGATGACCAGGGATGTTCTCTGTTTAGTGAGTCCTCCCAGATCAGACGCTGTAGGGATGACCAGGGATGTTCTCTGTTTAGTGAGCCTGCCAGATCAGACGCTGTAGGGATGACCAGGGATGTTCTCTGTTTAGTGAGTCCTCCCAGATCAGACGCTGTAGGGATGACCAGGGATGTTCTCTGTTTAGTGAGTCCACCCAGATCAGACGCTGTAGGGATGACCAGGGATGTTCTCTGTTTAGTGAGTCCTCCCAGATCAGACGCTGTAGGGATGACCAGGGATGTTCTCTGTTTAGTGAGTCCACCCAGATCAGACGCTGTAGGGATGACCAGGGATGTTCTCTGTTTAGTGAGTCCTCCCAGATCAGACGCTGTAGGGATGACCAGGGATGTTCTCTGTTTAGTGAGTCCTCCCAGATCAGACGCTGTAGGGATGACCAGGGATGTTCTCTGTTTAGTGAGCCTGCCAGATCAGACGCTGTAGGGATGACCAGGGATGTTCTCTGTTTAGTGAGCCTGCCAGATCAGACCCTGTAGGGATGACCAGGGATGTTCTCTGTTTAGTGAGTCCTCCCAGATCAGACGCTGTAGGGATGACCAGGGATGTTCTCTGTTTAGTGAGCCTGCCAGATCAGACGCTGTAGGGATGACCAGGGATGTTCTCTGTTTAGTGAGTCCTCCCAGATCAGACGCTGTAGGGATGACCAGGGATGTTCTCTGTTTAGTGAGTCCTCCCAGATCAGACGCTGTAGGGATGACCAGGGATGTTCCCTGTTTAGTGAGCCTGCCAGATCAGACGCTGTAGGGATGACCAGGGATGTTCTCTGTTTAGTGAGTCCTCCCAGATCAGACCCTGTAGGGATGACCAGGGATGTTCTCTGTTTAGTGAGTTCTCCCAGATCAGACCCTGTAGGGATGACCAGGGATGTTCTCTGTTTAGTGAGTCCTCCCAGATCAGACCCTGTAGGGATGACCAGGGATGTTCTCTGTTTAGTGAGTCCTCCCAGATCAGACCCTGTAGGGATGACCAGGGATGTTCTCTGTTTAGTGAGTCCTCCCAGATCAGACGCTGTAGGGATGACCAGGGATGTTCTCTGTTTAGTGAGTCTGCCAGATCAGACGCTGTAGGGATGACCAGGGATGTTCTCTGTTTAGTGAGTCCTCCCAGATCAGACGCTGTAGGGATGACCAGGGATGTTCTCTGTTTAGTGAGTCCTCCCAGATCAGACGCTGTAGGGATGACCAGGGATGTTCTCTGTTTAGTGAGTCCTCCAGATCAGACGCTGTAGGGATGACCAGGGATGTTCTCTGTTTAGTGAGCCTCCCAGATCAGAGGCAGTAGGGATGACCAGGGATGTTCTCTGTTTAGTGAGTCCTCCCAGATCAGACCCTGTAGGGATGACCAGGGATGTTCTCTGTTTAGTGAGTCCTCCCAGATCAGACGCTGTAGGGATGACCAGGGATGTTCTCTGTTTAGTGAGTCCTCCCAGATCAGACGCTGTAGGGATGACCAGGGATGTTCTCTGTTTAGTGAGTCCTCCCAGATCAGACCCTGTAGGGATGACCAGGGATGTTCTCTGTTTAGTGAGTCCTCCCAGATCAGACGCTGTAGGGATGACCAGGGATGTTCTCTGTTTAGTGAGCCTGCCAGATCAGACGCTGTAGGGATGACCAGGGATGTTCTCTGTTTAGTGAGTCCTCCCAGATCAGACGCTGTAGGGATGACCAGGGATGTTCTCGGTTTAGTGAGTCCTCCAGATCAGACGCTGTAGGGATGACCAGGGATGTTCTCTGTTTAGTGAGTCCTCCCAGATCAGACGCTGTAGGGATGACCAGGGATGTTCTCTGTTTAGTGAGTCTGCCAGATCAGACCCTGTAGGGATGACCAGGGATGTTCTCTGTTTAGTGAGTCCTCCAGATCAGACGCTGTAGGGATGACCAGGGATGTTCTCTGTTTAGTGAGTCCTCCCAGATCAGACCCTGTAGGGATGACCAGGGATGTTCTCTGTTTAGTGAGTCCTCCAGATCAGACGCTGTAGGGATGACCAGGGATGTTCTCTGTTTAGTGAGTCCTCCAGATCAGACCCTGTAGGGATGACCAGGGATGTTCTCTGTTTAGTGAGTCTGCCAGATCAGACGCTGTAGGGATGACCAGGGATGTTCTCTGTTTAGTGAGACCACCAGATCAGACGCTGTAGGGATGACCAGGGATGTTCTCTGTTTAGTGAGTCCTCCCAGATCAGACGCTGTAGGGATGACCAGGGATGTTCTCTGTTTAGTGAGACCACCAGATCAGACGCTGTAGGGATGACCAGGGATGTTCTCTGTTTAGTGAGTCCTCCCAGATCAGACGCTGTAGGGATGACCAGGGATGTTCTCTGTTTAGTGAGTCCTCCCAGATCAGAGGCTGTAGGGATGACCAGGGATGTTCTCTGTTTAGTGAGTCCTCCCAGATCAGACGCTGTAGGGATGACCAGGGATGTTCTCTGTTTAGTGAGTCCTCCCAGATCAGACGCTGTAGGGATGACCAGGGATGTTCTCTGTTTAGTGAGTCCTCCCAGATCAGACGCTGTAGGGATGACCAGGGATGTTCTCTGTTTAGTGAGTCCTCCCAGATCAGACGCTGTAGGGATGACCAGGGATGTTCTCTGTTTAGTGAGCCTGCCAGATCAGACGCTGTAGAGGATGACCAGGGATGATCTCTGTTTAGTGAGTCCTCCCAGATCAGACGCTGTAGGGATGACCAGGGATGTTCTCTGTTTAGTGAGTCCTCCCAGATCAGACGCTGTAGGGATGACCAGGGATGTTCTCTGTTTAGTGAGTCTGCCAGATCAGACGCTGTAGGGATGACCAGGGATGTTCCCTGTTTAGTGAGCCTGCCAGATCAGACGCTGTAGGGATGACCAGGGATGTTCTCTGTTTAGTGAGTCCTCCCAGATCAGACGCTGTAGGGATGACCAGGGATGTTCTCTGTTTAGTGAGTCCTCCCAGATCAGACGCTGTAGGGATGACCAGGGATGTTCTCTGTTTAGTGAGTCCTCCCAGATCAGACGCTGTAGGGATGACCAGGGATGTTCTCTGTTTAGTGAGCCTGCCAGATCAGACGCTGTAGGGATGACCAGGGATGTTCTCTGTTTAGTGAGTCCTCCCAGATCAGACGCTGTAGGGATGACCAGGGATGTTCTCTGTTTAGTGAGTCCTCCCAGATCAGACGCTGTAGGGATGACCAGGGATGTTCCCTTGATAATTGCGTGAATTAGACCATTTTCCTGTCCTGCTAAGCATTCAAAATGTAACAAGTACTTTTGGGTGTCAGGGAAAATGTATGAAGTAAAAAGTACATCATTTTCATTTGGAATGTAGTGAAGTAAAAGTAAAAGTAGTCAAAAATATGAATAGTAAAAGTATTACAGTAGTAGATTGGTTACAGTAGTAGATGGGTTACAGTAGTAGATGGGTTACAGTAGTAGATGGGTTACAGCAGCAGATGGGTTACAGTAGTAGATGGGTTACAGTAGTAGATGGGTTACAGTAGTAGATGGGTTACAGTAGTAGATGGGTTACAGCAGTAGATGGGTTACAGTAGTAGATGGGTTACAGTAGTAGATGGGTTACAGTAGTAGATGGGTTACAGCAGTAGATGGGTTACAGTAGTAGATGGGTTACAGTAGTAGATGGGTTACAGTAGTAGATGGGTTACAGCAGTAGATGGGTTGCAGTAGTAGATGGGTTACAGTAGTAGATGGGTTACAGTAGTAGATGGGTTGCAGTAGTAGATGGGTTACAGTAGTAGATGGGTTACAGTAGTAGATGGGTTACAGTAGTAGATGGGTTACAGTAGTAGATGGGTTACAGTAGTAGATGGGTTACAGTAGTAGATGGGTTACAGTAGTAGATGGGTTACAGCAGTAGATGGGTTACAGTAGTAGATGGGTTACAGTAGTAGATGGGTTACAGCAGTAGATGGGTTACAGCAGTAGATGGGTTACAGCAGTAGATGGGTTACAGCAGTAGATGGGTTACAGTAGTAGATGGGTTACAGTAGTAGATGGGTTACAGTAGTAGATGGGTTACAGCAGTAGATGGGTTACAGTAGTAGATGGGTTACAGTAGTAGATGGGTTACAGCAGTAGATGGGTTACAGCAGTAGATGGGTTACAGCAGTAGATGGGTTACAGCAGTAGATGGGTTACAGTAGTAGATGGGTTACAGTAGTAGATGGGTTACAGCAGCCATCTGACAAATCTGACAAATAGGAAAGAGAATCAGTGTGTTCCACGGACGGCTTCTCTTAAAGACAACTAAATCAGTTCTGATAACCTCTTCTACCTGCAGTCTTTGTTGACTGCAGATCTCTGTACAAACAGGGATACAGCCTTGAACACAAACTTTGATCGAAACTTACAACTCCAACATTGATGTAGAATCTCAAACACTCTCATGATGGAATGGACTGGAGTAGTTCTCAGACTCTAAAAATGATAGGGCATTTTGGAGTCAAGGTCCGTCAGCCCAGGATAACAAGTGTATACACTTGCCGGGGTTATAGCTGTTTTCAGATCAGTTAAAGATGTGTCTTGTGTACAGCACATTCAAATCTCCTTCCTGGTGTGGTGACGGTACATTTACTGTACTTCTCAGTGACACAATGGTCACAGTGGGCTAATCGGACCAAGTACTGCACAGATACTGACACCCTAACCAATGGTAGTGCAGATTCCGACTTCACCTGACCAATGGCAAGCGAGGTGGAGGTGGGGTCAGAGCGAGGTCTCGTTAGAGGTCTTTTTCACAGGGCGGAGTGAATGTTAGCTGATTCGTCTCAATTAGTCCTGTTTCCTCCAACTGTTTCCCGAGACCAGAGCAACAGACACACCTTAACGAGATGCGCTATGCTAATTAGCTTGCACAATCTGCCGTAATGACCTGGCTCGTCTGAGACGGAATTAATCATCATGATCTTTTTTTTGGGGGGGGGGTCTGTTTAGATTTGAATCAAGAATGGTTAATGCATTTCATATATGGCAATTAAAGAAATGTTTTGAATTTTACTTATAAGTTGATGCATTTTTGCTAGACTGCAAACTCTCCTTCCAGACTCATGTCAAACATCTCCAATCCAAAATCAAATCTAGTCGGCTTTCTATTTCGCAACAAAGCCTCCTTGACTCACGCCGCCAAACTTACCCTAGTAAAACTGACTATCCTACCGATCCTCGACTTCGGCGATGTCATCTACAAAATAGCTTCCAACACTCTACTCAGCAAACTGGATGCAGTTTTACCACAGTGCCATCCGTTTTTGTTACTAAAGCACCTTATACCACCCACCACTGCGACCTGTATGCTCTATTCGGCTGGCCCTCGCTACATGTTCGTCGCCAGACCCACTGGCTCCAGGTCATCTACAAGTCTGTGCTAGGTAAAGCTACGCCTTATCTCAGTTCACTGGTCACGATGGCAACACCCACCCGTAGCACGCGCTCCAGCAGGTGTATCTCACTGATCATCCCTAAAGCCAAAACCTCATTTGGCCGCCTTTCCTTCCAGTTCTCTGCTGCCTGCGACTGGAACGAATTGCAAAAATCTCTGAAGTTGGAGACTTTTATCTCCCTCACCAACTTTAAACATCTGCTATCTGAGCAGCTAACCGATCGCTGCAGCTATACATAGTCCTTCGGTATATAGCCCACCCAATCTACCTTCCTCATCCCCATACTGTTTTTATTTTATTTACTTTTCTGCTCTTTTGCACACCAGTATCTCTACCTGCACATGTTCATCTGATCATTTATCACTCCAGTGTTAATCTGCTCAATTGTAATTATTCACTCCTATGGCCTATTTATTGCCTACCTCCTCATGCCTTTTGCACACAGTGTATATAGATTATTTTTTTCTTCTACTATGTTATTGACTTGTTTATTGTTTACTCCATGTGTAACTCTGTGTTGTTGTCTGTTCACACTGCTATGCTTTATCTTGGCCAGGTCGCAGTTGCAAATGAGAACTTGTTCTCAACTAGCCTACCTGGTTAAATAAAGGTGAAATAAAAAATAAAATATATTCAGCTCAGTGCCTTCACATGAGGGTTAAGGACATTGGTAAGAAGATGCCAAAATAACTCTCTGTCTCTCAAATAGTTTATAAATGGTCAGTTGGCTTTTCTTCTCTCTCTTTCACTTTCTTGCTTCTCTCTTTTCCTCTCACTCATTCCCTCACTTTCTTTCTCTCCTCTCTCCCCCTCCCTCTCTCTCTGTCGTCCTTTATATCCCGGTTTCTCCCACCAACTCTCTCTCTCTCCCCGTCCCTCTCTCTCCCCCTCCCTCTCTCTCTGTCGTCCTTTATATCCCGGTTTCTCCCACCAACTCTCTCTCTCTCTCCCCCTCCCTCTCTCTCCCCCTCTCTCTCCCCTCTCCCTCTCTCCCCCTCTCTCTCTCCCCCCCCTCTCTCTCCCTCTCTCTCCCCTCCCTCTCTCTCCCCCTCCCTCTCTCTCTGTCGTCCTTTATATCCCGGTTTCTCCCACCAACTCTCTCTCTCTCCCTCTCTCACTATCCCCTCTGTCTTTCTCTCTCTTTCTTTCTACCTCATTCCCTCTCTCCTTCATTCCTTCTCTCTCCTTCCCCCTTCTCTGTGTGTGTTTACCAGTGGAAGTTGTGCTGCAGATGGGTGCACAGCTCTCGGGGCTCAGGGTGTCATGTCGATTAGTGGATGCTTGTGTTCTCCAAGCAGGTCAGGCCGAAGTCAACACCTCTTGATCCAGGATAACACTCACACAGTATAGAACCCCGTCACACATCACATCAGAGAAGTACAAGCTACGCTACAAACATTGGAATCAGTTGCTCACTTCTCTTCAACTAGATTTCTCTCTTGCTCTTTCTCTTTCTGTTCACTTCTGTTGCTCCCTTATCCCCCATCTCTCTGTCTCTCTCTCTCTCTACTCTACTCTCCCCCTCTCTCTCTCTCTAATCTACTCTACTCCCCCTGTCTCTCTCTCTCTACTCTACTCTCTCCCCTCTCTACTCTACTCTACTCCCCCCCCCTCTCTCTCTCTACTCAGCTCTACTCTCCCCCTGTCTCTCTCTCTACTCTACTGTCCCCATGTCTCTCTCTCTCTCTACTCTACTCTCTCCCTCTTTTTCTCTCTCTCTCTCTACTCTACTCTACTCTCCCCCTGTCTCTCTCTCTACTCTACTCCCCCCACCCTCTCTCTCTCTCTCTCTCTCTCTCTCCTCTCCCTCTCTCTCTCTCTACTCTACTCTACTCTCTCCTGTCTCTCTCTCTTTCTACTCTCTCTCTCACTCTCTCTCTCTACTCTACTCAATTCAATTCAATTCAAGGGCTTTATTGGCATGGGAAACATGTGTTAACATTGCCAAAGCAAGTGAGGTAGACAACATACAAAGTGAATATATAAAGTGAAAAACAACAAAAATGAACAGTAAACATTACACATACAGAAGTTTCAAAACAGTAAAGACATTACAAATGTCATATTATATATATACATACAATGTACAAATAGTTAAAGGACACAAGATAAAATAAATAAGCATAAATATGGGTTGTATTTACTCTCTCTCTCTCTACTCTACTGTACTCTACTCTACTCTACTCTACTCTACTCTACTCTACTCTACTCTACTCTACTCTACTCTACTCTCTCTCTCTCTACTCTCTCTCTCTCTCTCTACCTCTCTACTCTCCCTCTGTACTCTACTCTCTCTCTCTCTCTTTCTCTCTACTCTACTCTACTCTACTCTACTCTCTCTCTCTCTCTCTCTCTCTCTCTCTCTCTCTCTAATCTACTCTCCCCCTGTCTCTCTCTCTCTCTCTACTCTACTCTCCCCCTGCCACTCTCTCTACTCTCTCCCTGTCTCTCTCTACTCTACTCTCTTCCTGTCTCTCACTCTCTACTCTACTCTCTGTCTCTCTCTCTACTCTACTCTCTCTCTTCCTCTCTCTCTCTCTCTCTCTACTCTCTCTCTACTCTACTCTCTGTCTCTCTATTCTCTCTCTACTCTACTCTCTCTCTCTCTCTCTCTCTCTCTCGCTCACATTGATAGCCACTCAGCAACTAGTTGATCCTGAACTCTGAGCTCTGAACTCCTAATCTAATCAAGGCTCTAAGCTCGCATGCCACCACTCAGCCTCTCCCCAAGTTCTATGTGGAGAGCGTTGAGAGAGAGAGGAAGAGGAATGTAGGGAAGGCTTTGCACCTGGCCAGGCATATGTTTTCCTTGAAACGAGGGTCTGGACAGACGGAACTTGGGAACATTGTTACCTAAATATATCCAGCTGATGGATGGAAAACTCTTTCCGGCAATTTTCCCTCCAAAAGCATATGCGGCGATGTCACACCCCACATAACAATAGGCTATGATTAGCATCGCTAGTTGATCTAATCACCTGATTTGTTGAGGAAATGTATGGAACGTCATTAATCACATTCATCTTCGTCTGCTACTTGCGCAGGTAGACAGCTGTGTAGGTGCCGTTTTCCGTTGTCAATTGATCATATTAATAAACTCCCCTAATTAGCCATGCTGTCTGCCGCTGAAGGTAAATGTGACTCAGGGTAAAATGAGAGAGCAGCGGAAACTCTACTTCACGGTCACACTCTTGTGTCTAGCACCGTGACGGATAGGGTTTTACTGTGGGGGGGTTGGCAGACTACAGAGACCATGATGCATTGGGGCACCGGGGGGAAAGTGGTATGTGGTTGATGGTGTTGCTGTAGGACGTTCAGGGGCATGCTGGGAAGTTTGGAGAGCTCGTTTGTTATGGGGCTTGTCTTTGGGATGTGTTGCCCCCCCTGCAGTTTTCTCACTCTCTTTTTTTTCCACAAATGTGTGATGGCTGAGGAGATATTGGAGGATCGTCTCTCACTGCTTTCGTCCTCACACTGATGGACCCCCTACCGTAGTAGCTTATAGACACACACACACGCACACGCACACGCACGTGCATGCACACACACACGCACACGCACTCACGCATACACACACACACACACGCGCTCACGCACACACGCACATACACGTCACACTCACACCCGGGAATTAGATTTCACATGTGTTCTCTCTTAATCACACTCTATCAAAGTTCCTGTCACCTCCTCTGCTCTCTCTCTCCCTCCCTCCCTTTCGCCCTCCCTCCCTCCCTTTCGCCCTCCCTCCCTCCCTCGCCCTCCCTCCCCCTCCCTCCCTCCCTCCCTCCCTCCCTCCCTCCCTCCCTCCCTCCCTCCCCCCTCCCTCCCTCCCCCCTTCGCCCTCCCTCCTCCCTCCCTCCCTTTCGCCCTCCCTCCCTCCCTCCCTCCCTCCCTCCCTCCCTCCCTCCCTCCCTCCCTCCCTCCCTCCCTCCCTCCCTCCCTCCCTCCCTCCCTCCCTCCCTCCCTCCCTCCCTCCCTCCCTCCCTCCCTCCCTCCCTCCCTCCCTTTCACTCTCCCTCCCCATCCCTCTCTTGCGTGCTGTTGCCTTGGAGTGACTTTGTGCACTGCCTCAGCTGGAGAAAGTGACCTTGCTGGCTTGCTGTGCTGTTGTCATGGAAACAGGGCGCAGCAGAGAGATGGGCAGACACAGCAGTGGTTCCATCCACAGGCTATCCATAATAGATGGAGACTTTGAGTGGACCAGAGTGTGTGTGTGTGTGTGTGCTTGTTTGTATGTGTGTGTCACTGTAGAAGTTGCAGAGCCAGCAGCATGTCATGGAGACATCTGCATCATTTGCCCTTCATATCTACTCTCTGTCCACGAGTCTGCTCCTCATCCAATCACTACTGGCTTCCATTCAAATTCTGTGTCCCCTCAGCCGATCAGAATGCCCTCTGCTCCTATTTTACAAAGGCTTCAACCAATCAGCCTTTGCCTCACTCTTTACATTCCCCAGGGTTATACCACATTCCTAATTATTTAAAATCTTTAAAACCCTGTTAATGCAAAACGATTTTGACTCTCAAACATTACAATATTTCTCTTGTATTGAATGCATTCGCTCCCCGTAGTGGTGTAAAGTACTTCAGTAAACATACTTTAAAGTACTATGATAATATGATAATATATTATATATATTATCATATTTACTACTTAAGGAGTTTTTGGGGTTATCTTTACTTCACTATTTATATTTATGACAACTTTTACTTCACTACATTCCTAAAGAAAATGATGTACTTTTTACTCCATACATTTTCTCTGACCCCCAAAAGTACTCGTTACATTTTGAATGCTTAGTAGGACAGGAAAATGGTCTAATTCACACACTTCAAGAGAACATTCCTGCTCATCCCTACTGCCTCTGATGTGGTGGACTCACTAAACACACATGCTTCATTTGTAAATGATGTCTGAGTGTTGGAGAGGGCTCCTGGCTGTTCGTAAAAAAATGGTGCCGTCTGGTTTGCTTAATATACAGTAAGGAATTTTAAATGATTTATACTTTTAATTTTGATACGTAAGTATATTTTACCAATAACAGTAACTTTTGATACTTGAGTATATTTAAAACCAAATACTGTTAGACTTTTACTTTTACTAGAGTCATTTTCTATTAAGGTATCTTTACTTTTACTCAAGTATGACAATTTGAAACTTTTTCCAACACTGTCCTCCCCGATGTGCCAGTTTCATAAGTTGAGCTGAATTGTAATTGTACATTCATCGTGAGAAGGCCTCACTTATGGCTTGGCAGTCACCACACCACACACATCCTCATTGTGGAAGATGAATACCCTGTCTTTGCATAGCACTGCAATCCGATTCCAACTGCGCTCTTCACGTTGCTCTCCATTTGATTTCTGCCCACGACTGCGAGGTCACGCACGACTCCAACACCATCATCAAGTTTGCTGACGACACGACGGTGGCAGGGCCTGATCACCGACGATGATTAGACAGCCTACAGGGAGGAGGTCAGTGACCTGGCAGTGCCGGGACAACAACCTCTCCCTCAACGTCAGCAAAACCAAGTAGCTGATCGTGGACTACAGTAAAGGGGGGAGGGCAGGGGTGAGCACGCCCCCACCCACATCGACAGGGCTGCAGTGAAAGGGGCGGAGAGCTTCCAGTTCCTCGGTGTACAAATCACTAAGGCCTCTTTCCCTCCTGAAGTTGAAAAGGTTTGGCATGGGCCCTCAGTTCTACAGCTGCACCATTGAGAGCATCTTGACTGGCTGCATCACTGCTTGGTATGGCAACAGCACCGCCCTCGGTTGCATGGCCTACAGAGGGTGGTGCGGACATCGAAATCAGGCGGTGTGAAAGCGGAAAGTCTCCAGCCAGCCAAGCCATAGACTGTTCTCTCTGCTTCCACACAGCAAGCAGTACCGGTGCATCAAGTCTGACACCAACAGGCTCCTGAACAGCTTCTATCCCCAAGCCATAAAACTGCAAAATAGCTACAAATATTTTGCCAACAAGGACTATCTGAGTTGACCCTTGTATTTCAGTTTTGCACTGTCTCCATGCACGCTCACAGGACTCTACACTCTCATGCACACTGACACTCAAACACACACATAACATGCTCACACATTTAGTGCTGGGCAATGTGGCCTAAGAATCATATCTAAAAGTTATGGCCGATTCACGATATACAGTGCATTCGGAAAGTCTTCAGACCCCTTCCCTTTTTTCACATTTTGTTACGTTACAGGCTTATTATAAAATGGATGAAGTTAGTTGTTTCCTCGTCAATCTACACACAATACCCCATAATGACAAAGCGAAAACACAATTATTCAGACCCTTTGCTATGACACTCAAAATTGAGCTCAGGTGCATCCTGTTTCC
Source organism: Oncorhynchus keta (assembly GCF_023373465.1). Classification (NCBI taxonomy): domain Eukaryota; kingdom Metazoa; phylum Chordata; class Actinopteri; order Salmoniformes; family Salmonidae; genus Oncorhynchus; species Oncorhynchus keta. Next base: position 90,386 of record NW_026288933.1, on the reverse strand, counting down.
ATTGATCATCTTTGAGAAGTTTCTACTTGATTGGAGTCCACCTGTGGTAAATTCAATTGATTGGACATGATTTGGAAAGGCACACACCTGTCAATGTAAGGTCCGACGGAATTATCCATAGAGCGCAGAGAGAGGATTGTGTCCAGGGTACCAAAAAATGTCTGCAGCATTGAAGTTTGGAAGTTGGGCCTCTCTTTTAAATTGCATTTTCAACAACTTACAAAAAAATTGAAGCTGAAATTGGGATTTTATTTAAGGAATAAGGCCTGTTTTTCTTTTGAAGCCAGAAGGAGGCTAGTATCAGCTACATTTATGCCTTTACTAGACTATGGGGATATTTTGTATATGAATGCTTCCCCTCAGTGTTTGAGATCAATTGACACCCTTTACCATGGCACTTTGAGATTTATTTTAAACTGCAAAACCCTTACGCACCACTGCACTTTGTATACCAGGGTTGGCTGGCCTTCTCTAGTCACTCGTAGGCTCAGGCACTGGTATACTTTTATTTACAAAGCCATTTTGGGTTTACTACCTGAGGACGGGGCTAGGTCTACCTTCTGGGCCGGCAGCCTTGCGAGGGTTAACAGGTTGAAATGTTTTACTCACGTTGACCACGGTGAAGGAGAGACCGCAGGCTTTGGTAGCGGGCGGTGTCAGTGGCACTGTATTGTACTCAAAGCGAGCAAATAAGTAATTTAATTTGTCTGGGAGCAAGACGTCGATGTCCGCGACGGGGCTGGTTTTCTTTTTGTAATCCGGTGGTGGCAGCATCATGCTGTGGGGATGTTTTTCAGCGGCAGGGACTGGGAGACTAGTCAGGATCGAGGGAAAGATGAACGGAGCAAAGTACAGAGAGATCCTTGATGAAAACCTGCTTTAAATTTTTTTTGTAAAGAGTCAAGGCATCTGAATACTTACCGAATGCACCGTTTGCAGTATCTTCATTTGAATGTAGTTGTTCTCTTATTTAGAGATATATTTTCTCTAAATAAGCATTGTTGTAGAATTAAAGGTCAAATACACTGCGGTTCAAACAGCAATAATTTAATGAATTCAGGGCTTGTGAAGTTATAACTAGGCTAAATATACTACCTTGTCAAAAGTATGCAAAGTATGCTCTTCGAACATCTCATTCCAAAATCATGGCCGTTATTATGGAGCTGGTCCCCCCTTTGCTGCTATAACAACCTCCACTCTTCGGGGGAAGGATTTCCACTAAATGTTGGAACATTGCTGCAGGGGGACTTGCTTCCATTCAGCCACAAGTGCATTAGTGAGGTTGGGCACTGATGTTGAGCGATTAGGCCTGGCTCGCAGTCGCAGTGTTTCAATTCATCCCAAAGGTGTTCGATGGGCTTGAGGTCAGGGATGTGTGCAGGCCAGTTAAGTTCTTACGAACCAATCTCGACAAACCATTTCTGTATGGACCTTGCTTTGTGCACGGGGGCATTGTCATGCTGAAACAGGAAAGAGCCTTCCCCAAACTGTTGCCACAAAGGTGGAAGCACTGAATCATCTAGAATGTCATTGTTTTCTGTAGCATTAAGATTTCCCATCACTGGAACTAAGGGGCCCAAACCATGAAAAACAGCCCCAGACCATTATTCCTCCTCCACCAAACTTTGTATTTGGGACTATGAATTCACAGTTGAACAGGGCAGCTCTTGCGGGGAAGAAATTTGATGAACTAACTTGTTGGCAAGGTGGCATCCTATGACGGTGCCATGTTGAAAGTCACTGAGCTCTTCAGTATGGGCCATTCTACTGCAAATGTTTGTCTATGGAGATCTCATGGCTGTGTGCTCTATTTTATACACCTGTCAGCAACGGGTGTAGCTGAAATAGCCAAATCAACTCATTTGAAGGCATGTTCACATACTTTAGGCCATGTCGTGTATAAGTCTTCCAGAACCATACGACCAGTGGTACAGTCACTCTATTGGTGAATCCATCGTCTCTGGAGTCTAGATTGAGCTCCTCTCCTTTACCGTCATCACTCTACTGGCTTACCTGTTCAGCAGCAAAGCAGGGAGGTTTTAGAGGAGGAGATCTGATGAAAGCGCTGTCGTTCTGACGAGTTTGCCAACATGCTGATCGGATGCGTTGGGGCTTGACGTTCCAGAGCTGGGACTCTGAATCTGAAGAGTGAGTTATACCCGGGCCTAGGCCACAAGAAGAAGCTATTTTTGTGAAGCTTCAGTTGAGCGAATCCAAACTTTCATCTGCATAAAGCCTTTCATCTCGCCAAAGGATCTGAAAGCGCAGTGAAAGTGAATGACTTCCAATATTTTTTGGTGGTGGAGCAAATAGGGCAGGAACTCACAGGCACTTTACTGTACTACTGTGCAGTCATAGTGGTAGGCTCCTAGTCATTATGGGATGGTTGATAATGTGGCACAAAGAACTGTGGCAAATTGGTACTTTCTCCAAGGTGATGTGTGTCGGGTGATGATACATTTGGATTCGTTAATGGGTATGTTTCAGAACTGGGTCTGCATAGCGAAATCATACAAAAACTAATTGAATAACACTTCCATGTCCTGCAGACATAATATCCTATGTCTCTCAGAGATGTATTCAGTCTAACCCTTTCCTCAGGTTTGGAATTTAAGGGCACTTCCCCCTTACTGCTTCTAGAAAGTGGCATTGGAAAGGACTCCGTGCCTCACTCCTTCCTCAAGTTAGAGCGGTAGCTTACTGCTCCATAATAACCATTCTGAATCCGAGCGTCCGAAAGGCAAGAAAAAAAAGAAACAGTTGCCTTAATGTTTCCCATTTCTCAGTGTAAATTGGGTCCCCTGGTAGAAGTGATGACGCACATTGAAAATAACAAAGTGGAAATCATTACCACCGTGAAGCCTGTATTCGGATTAAAGCCCACTTCCTGTCTCTTATACACTGTGTGGCCAGGGATCCTTTTGATTACCTGGAGGCACAGAAGACCCTCACACTTACGCACGTTCTCATTTGCATTCCTTCAATTGGTATATCTACTTAATTGGAATGCTTATTCATTTGGAATATTTGTAATCTTTTTTTTCTTTACCCTCTGTCTATTTATGCCTCTCTCTTTCTCTCTCTCTTTCTTTCCCGCTCTTCAATGGTCTGCCATGCCATTAGATTCTATCGTCTCTAGGGTCCCAGAACACCAATATGCAGGCCAGTCAATAGCACAACCAAAGCCTGCCTGCTGTGTGATAAGTCTCGTTGTCGTGTGAATAGTGTACATGTGTGTCCTGGATTCTAACGTCCTCTCCCTGGATGTACATGTGTGTCCTGGATTCTAACGTCCTCTCCCTGGATGTACATGTGTGTACTGGATTCTAACGTCCTCTCCCTGGATGTACATGTGTGTACTGGATTCTAACGTCCTCTCCCTGGATGTACATGTGTGTACTGGATTCTAACGTCCTCTCCCTGGATGTACATGTGTGTACTGGATTCTAACGTCCTCTCCCTGGATGTACATGTGTGTACTGGATTCTAACGTCCTCTCCCTGGATGTACATGTGTGTACTGGATTCTAACGGATGTACATGTATGTACTGGATTCTAACGTCCTCTCCCTGGATGTACATGTGTGTACTGGATTCTAACGTGGATGTACATGTATGTACTGGATTCTAACGTCCTCTCCCTGGATGTACATGTGTGTACTGGATTCTAACGTCCTCTCCCTGGATGTACATGTATGTACTGGATTCTAACGTCCTCTCCCTGGATGTACATGTATGTACTGGATTCTAACGTCCTCTCCCTGGATGTACATGTATGTACTGGATGCTAACGTCCTCTCCCTGGATGTACATGTGTGTACTGGATTCTAACGTCCTCTCCCTGGATGTACATGTGTGTACTGGATTCTAACGTCCTCTCCCTGGATGTACATGTGTGTACTGGATTCTAACGTCCTCTCCCTGGATGTACATGTGTGTACTGGATTCTAACGTCCTCTCCCTGGATGTACATGTATGTACTGGATTCTAACGTCCTCTCCCTGGATGTACATGTGTGTACTGGATTCTAACGTCCTCTCCCTGGATGTACATGTATGTACTGGATTCTAACGTCCTCTCCCTGGATGTACATGTGTGTACTGGATTCTAACGTCCTCTCCCTGGATGTACATGTATGTACTGGATTCTAACGTCCTCTCCCTGGATGTACATGTATGTACTGGATTCTAACGTCCTCTCCCTGGATGTACATGTATGTACTGGATGCTAACGTCCTCTCCCTGGATGTACATGTGTGTACTGGATTCTAACGTCCTCTCCCTGGATGTACATGTGTGTACTGGATTCTAACGCTCTCCCTGGATGTACATGTGTGTACTGGATTCTAACGTCCTCTCCCTGGATGTACATGTGTGTACTGGATTCTAACGTCCTCTCCCTGGATGTACATGTGTGTACTGGATTCTAACGTCCTCTCCCTGGATGTACATGTGTGTACTGGATTCTAACGTCCTCTCCCTGGATGTACATGTGTGTACTGGATTCTAACGTCCTCTCCCTGGATGTACATGTATGTACTGGATTCTAACGTCCTCTCCCTGGATGTACATGTGTGTACTGGATTCTAACGTCCTCTCCCTGGATGTACATGTATGTACTGGATTCTAACGTCCTCTCCCTGGATGTACATGTGTGTACTGGATTCTAACGTCCTCTCCCTGGATGTACATGTATGTACTGGATTCTAACGTCCTCTCCCTGGATGTACATGTATGTACTGGATTCTAACGTCCTCTCCCTGGATGTACATTGCTCCAACAGAGGGTGACTTTTTGGTCTGCGATCCTGCCATTCCAGGAGACTGACATCTGTTAGAACACAAGCTAGAAATGGACAATTGTCCTGTCCATTGGCCGTCGGTTCTGTTGGGTCTGTGCGGGTCAGTCCACTAATTACGTTTAGTTTTGGCAGCAATACACTCATGAATCTGGTTCATATGGTTCATAGTGCCCAGTATCCACCCCTCACACTGCTTATGCCAGTCCTGCCATACTGTGCCAGCCTGCTCCATTGAGATAATGAGTGAAATGCCCAATACGGGCATCTGGTGCCCTCTTCTATCCGTCTGCCCACCAGACCGGTAGCTACAGCAACAAAGGGCAAATATTAATCTCACTAATTCTAAAGCGCTTGTGTGTGTTCAGAATGGGGGTAGAATGATGGTGCACACTGGGAGACAGATGTGAGGACATAGGGACCCGAAAATGAGCCTGACGCGTGTGCATGCGTGTGTGTGTGTGTGTGTGTGTGTGTGTGTGTGTGTGTGTGTGTGTGTGTGTGTGTGTGTGTGTGTGTGTGTGTGTGTGTGTGTGTGTGTGTGTGTGTGTGTGTGTGTGTGTGCACGGACGAGCAAGAGAAATAGTATATTTCAGCAGGCACTGATATTACTAATGGAAAGAAAACATAGAAAGAGATGGAGAAGCACATCCAACACCATCCTACCCAGTACACACCCTCCTTAGGCACTGCAGGTAAAGAGTGTTCCTCTGCAATGTGTCCTGGGGTGAAGGTTACAGTGACACGGTCAGCCTTGTTCAGGGCCAGATACATCATACATCATGACACTGTTCCTGTCGTGACAGCTCTGTGCAGACCCTGGCTGTCGATCACCAGCACTGCAGCTTGGAGCAGAGGGGAGGAGCCGGCCTGAGACAGTGACCGTGGGCCCCACCTTTACTGTTGCCAAGGGGAGTGAGAGAGGGAGATGGGGACCGAAAGAGAGGGAGAGAGAAAGAGAGAGAAGTGTCCGCACGTTGGCGTTTGACAGAAAGCAGGAAGGGAAAGTGCGTCTGTCGTGGGAGGTCACCTTGCGACAGGGGGACAGGGGTTGGGGACAGCACCTTGCGACAGGGGGACAGGGGTTAGGGACAGAAGTAGATATTGCAGATGACGGCTAACCCCACGGCTAAGCTGTTCTCTATGCTCGTGCTTTGTGTTAGTTTACTGTATTATGAATGATAAGGCAATCTGTAACAGGAAGGAACAGACACAGGGATTTGGGTGGAATTATTTGCCAAACAGTCACGCAAATTCACATCAATTCACCTCTATTCACTGTTGACCTGGTAAGTGGAATCGCTTTGGAAACGGTAACCACGGCACCTACTTTTCCTGTTTAATCTGTCACAATTGTTTACCATATGCCACTGCTTCTCTGACATGCAGCTACAGCGTTAACTTTGAGTCATTCCCTGGTGAAGCCGGCGTGTTATGCCGTGTCAGTCTCCTACTACAGCGTGTCATTTCTCTGACAAGTGTGTCATGTCTTACACACGCTTCATCCCCTGTTATAGTTAACTGAGAGAGAGACAGAGGGAGAGAGAGGGAGGGAGAGCGATGGTGAGGGTGAGAGAGAGGGAGAGAGAGCGATGGTGAGGGTGAGGGAGAGGGAGAGAGAGGGAGGGAGAGCGATGGTGAGGGCGAGAGAGAGGGAGGGAGAGCGATGGTGAGGGTGAGAGAGAGGGAGAGAGAGCGATGGTGAGGGTGAGAGAGAGGGAGAAAGAGAGAGAGGGAGAGAGAGAAGGAGAGCGAGAGAGAGAGACGGTAGGACTCATGTCTTTGTCATAGCTTACATGTGTCATCCCCAGTTGTGGTTGGCCCGAAACAGAGCAGCACCGTCATGCTCTGCATTGCTATTCACATAGAATAGAGAAAACCAACGGCTTGCCGACAGGCTGACAGATAGTAATGCAATTTCAGTGGCCATATTGGTTTGGGAGAGGCACTGAAAGTTTATGAAGTTTCTTTAGGCCGAAGAAGGGTTCATGAGAAGACGCAGCGGTGCTATTGCTCTACCATTTTGACTAAATGTGTCGACTGAACAACCTTTTAGTCTCCAATACATCCTCTCAGACGACAGTGAAACGCACGTTAGTTAGATCCTACTGCGGCCTGCTTGGTCATATTCTTCTCTGGATTACATCTATCCACCAGGACCTCGTTCGGTCTCCATGACACCGACAAACAGAGTGTTAGCCTTTAACCGCCCACTTTGGTAAATTGATAAATAAATAAATAAATACAAAGATTTAAGATGGAATGAGTTTATAGCATGAAAGGAATCTTGGCTCTGGAAGAGAGACCTTTCACATCCCAGCGAAACGTAATTGAATTTTGACCCTCTCATCCCCCTCGGCATGGGATAGCATCTCGCCCATCTCGCTACTCCCAAGCTCATAGTTTAAAGCGAAACATTCCTCCGACGACAACCGCAACCTATGGGCCTAACTTATTCCTGCCCACCCTGAAAACAAACCTCTGAAACATTTCCTGGAAAAGCAATTTCACCAGTGAAGAGCGATTGAGTTTGGGGGAGGTTGGCGTATGTGTGTGTTGGTGAGTGTGTGGAGATAACATAGTTTGTGCCCCATCCCAAATGAAACGGTGTACAGTCATCTCGCCAAGCATTGCTCTCTCTCTCCTTCCCCCGTCGTGCTCTGTCTCGACCCGATTAACAATGTTTCCCCAACTTCTTTTCACCGCAACTGCCAGCAAGAAAGAGCGAACGTCCTTGAAACATACAAACGAAACGATACACCCAAATGCTTTCTCGGGTCTCCAGAGAGAGAGAGAAGCGATGAGAGGGAAAGAGAAGCCGCCACAATTCACGTCAAAGGTCCATACTCCTGCTTTCCCTCCTGTCACAGAAAGACCTGCTATTGTAAGGAGAATACCAATAAATTCTGAGCATTTTTGAATTTGAATAGAAGATCATTTTGAGTGGAACAGTGAATTGGTTTGAAAACAAGAGGATTGTGATACTTCATCATGTGTTGACCTTGATGTGAAAAAGCACATACAGTCCTATTGTCACGGCCGTTGAATGAAGTAGACCAAAGCGCAGCATGGTGAGCGTACATATTCATTTTTATTAGGATGACGCCGACAAAAACAATAAACAATACAAAAACATCCGTGAAGCTTAAGTGCTATGTGCCACAGACAGAGTTATCTTCTCACAAAGAAAGGAGGAAAAGGGCTACCTAAGTATGGTTTCCAATCAGAGACAACAATAGACCGCTGTCCCTGATTGAGAACCATACCCGGCCAAAACATAGAATTCCCACCCCACATCACACTCTGACCTTAACAAATAGAGAAATTAAAATGTCTCTCAGGTCAGGGAGGGTCCCCCAAAGGTTCGGAAATCTGAACCTATAGGGGAGGGTCCTGGTAGGCATCTTTCCGCGGTGGTGGCTCTGGTGCAGGACATAGACCCCACTCCAGCTCTGGCTCACCCCGCTTTGGTGGCGTATCTGGTGTGGGGACCCTCTCTGCGGGCCCCGGACTGGGGACCGTCTCTGGAGGCTGTCGCTGGAGTGGAGAGACACACAGGAGGCCTGGCTCTGGGAGTAGGCACAGGACTCACCAGGCTGGGGAGACATACAGGAGGCTTTGCCCTTGGCCGAGGCACCGGATATACTGGGCCGTGGAGGAGAACTGGAGGCCTCGAGCTTAGAGCCTGCACAACCCTTACTGGCTGGGTGGTTATCTTAGCCCTGCAAATATGGGGTGCTGGCACAGGACGCACTGGGCTGTGCAGACGTACCGGAGACACAGTGCGCAGAGCCGGCGCAGGATATCCTGGGCCGAAGAGACGCACTGGAGAACAGGCGCGCTGAGCCGGCACCATCTGTCCTGGCTGGATGCTCACCCTAGCCCGGCAGATGCGGGGAGCTGGGATGTAGCGCACCGGGCTGTGAACGTGCACGGGATACACCGTGCGCTCCACAGCATAACGCGGTGCCTGACCAGTACGACGCTCGCCACGGTAAGCACGAGGAGTTGGCTCAGGTCTCCAACCTGACTCAGCCAAACTCCCCGTGTGCATTCCCCCAAACATTTTTTGGGGTTAACTCTCGTGCTTGCTTCGCTGACGTGCCTCCTCATATCGCCACCGCTCCTCCTTCGCTGCCGTTATCTCCTCCTTTGGACGGTGATAATCCCCAGCCTGCCTCCAGGGTCCCTTACCGTCCAGGATCTCCTCCCATGTTCAGGAGTCCTCTTTACCATGCTGCTTGGTCCTTTGGTGGTGGGAAGTTCTGTCATGGCCGTTGAATGAAGTAGACCAATGCGCAGAGTGTTGAGCGTACATATTCCTTTTTATTAGGATGACGTCGACAAAAACAATAAACAATACAAAAACAACCGTGAAGCTTAAGTGCTATGTGCCACAAACAGAGTTATCTTCTCACAAAGGGGAAAGGGCTACCTAAGTATGGTTCCCAATCAGAGACAACGATAGACAGCTGTCCCTGATTGAGAACCATACCCGGCCAAAACATAGAAATAAAAAATCATAGAAAAACAAAACATAGAATGCCCACCCCACATCACACCCTGACCTAACCAAATAGAGAAATAAAACGGCTCTCTAAGGTCAGGGCGTGACACCTATAGTATGTGATGTGTGCTGTTCCCATGGGACCCTTCTGAAAGAGGATACTGCTGTATGAGTCATGCATTTACAATGTTTGTCCAACTTTCAGAATGCTGTATTAGTGAGTGATTCACTTCCAACATTCAAATCTGAAATGCCAAATAGAATACTTTATCAACAGTACCTCCACCAACACTTATTTCCTGTCCCTTTCTATCTTGAATTCTATGACTCTTTGTCTCCTACAGGAACATTCTGTTGTTCTGTCCCCTTCTATCTTGAATTCTATGACTCTTTGTCTCCTCCTCCTACAGGAACATTCTGTTGTTCTGTCCCTTTCTATCTTGAATTCTATGACTCTTTGTCTCCTCCTCCTACAGGAATATTCTGTTGTTCTGTCCCCTTCTATCTTGAATTCTATGACTCTTTGTCTCCTCCTCCTACAGGAACATTCTGTTGTTCTGTCCCTTTCTATCTTGAATTCTATGACTCTTTGTCTCCTCCTCCTACAGGAACATTCTGTTGTTCTGTCCCCTTCTATCTTGAATTCTATGACTCTTTGTCTGCTCCTCCTACAGGAACATTCTGTTGTTCTGTCCCCTTCTATCTTGAATTCTATGACTCTTTGTCTCCTCCTCCTACAGGAACATTCTGTTGTTCTGTCCCTTTCTATCTTGAATTCTATGACTCTTTGTCTCCTCCTCCTACAGGAATATTCTGTTGTTCTGTCCCCTTCTATCTTGAATTTTATGACTCTTTGTCTCCTCCTCCTACAGGAACATTCTGTTGTTCTCACATTCTACTAATTTATTACTCTAATCTTTTGCTCCTTTTAACTTTCTTTCTGTTTTCTGTCCCTGCCTGTTTATTTGTCTCTCCTCTCTCTCTCTCTCTCCCCTTCTCCCCATCTGTGTGATTTGTGTGTGTGATGGCAGTCTCTCCAACCTCTCGCTCTGAGACTGAGCTGATTGGATTCTGTTTTATGTCCTGCCATGTATATGGCCTGTGTGTGTGTGTGTGTGTGTGTGTGTGTGTGTGTGTGTGTGTGTGTGTGTGTGTGTGTGTGTGTGTGTGTGTGTGTGTGTGTGTGTGTGTGTGTGTGTGTGTGTGTGTGTGTGGCTCTGCGGCCCCTTGCGTCACAAGTCAGTGCGTCCTGCTGTATTTGGCTCCACCACTCTGCCCTGCTCCTCCTGATCAAAGGGGACAGGATGTTCTCTGTGTGTGTTATTGTGTGTGCACACGTGTACTGTATATGTGAGAGAGAGAACCAACTCTCTGTCGTTCCACAGAAGAAATTACGATACATTTAACACATACCAACCTTGTATCACAATTCCAGTGGGTCAGTTTACAGTCACTAAGTTGACTGTGCCTTTAAACAGCTTGGAAAGTTCCAGAAAATTATGTCATTAGAAGCTTCTGATAGGCTAATTGACATCATTTGAGTCAATTGGTGGTGTACCTGTGGATGTATTCCAAGGCCTACCTTCAAACTCAGTGCCTCTTTGCTTGACATCATGGGACAATCTAAAGAAATCAGCCAAGACCTCAGAAAAAAAATGGTAGACTTCCACAAGTCTGGTTCATCCTTGGGAGCAATTTACGAACGCCTGAAGGTACCACATTCATCTGTACAAACAATAGTACGCAAGTATAAACACCATGGGACCACACAGCCGTCATACCGCTCAGGAAGGAGACGCGTTCTGTCTCCTGGAGATGAACGTACTTTGGGGCGAAAAGTGCAAATCAATCACAGAACAACAGCAAAGGACCTTGTGAAGATGCTGGAGGAAACAGGTACAAAAGTATCTATATCCACAGTAAAACAAGTCCTATATCGAAATAACCTGAAAGGCCGCTCAGCAAGGAAGAAGCCACTGCTCCAAAACCGCCATAAAAAAGCCAAACTACGGTTTGAACTGCACATGGGGACAAAGATTGTACTTTTTGGAGAAATGTCCTCTGGTCTGATGAAACAAAAATATAACTGTTTGGCCAAAATTATCATCGTTATGTTTGGAGGAAAAAGGGGGAGGGCTTGCAAGCCGAAGAACACCATCCCAACCGTAAAGCACCGGGGTGGCAGCGTCATGTTGTGGGGGTGCTTTGCTGCAGGAGAGACTGGTGCACTTCACAAAATAGATGGCATCATGAGGGAAAATTTGGTGGATATGTTGAAGCAACATCTCAAGACATCACTCAGGATGTGGACAATGACCCCAAGCATACTTCCAAAGTTGTGGCAAAATGGCTTAAGGACAACAAAGTCAAGGTATTGGAGTGGCCATCACAAAGCCCTGACCTCAATCCCATAGAAAATTTGTGGGCAGAACTGAAAAAGCGTATGCGAGCAAGTAGGCCTACAAACCTGACTCAGTTACACCAGCTCTGTCAGGAGGACTGGGCCAAAATTCACCCAACTTATTGTGGGAAGCTTGTGGAAGGCTACCCGAGAGATTTGACCCAAGTTAAACATTTAAAGGCATTTAAAGGCAATGCCTTTAAACATTAAACATTTAAAGGCATTGCTACCAAATACTAATTGGGTGCATGTAAACTTTTGACCCACTGGGAATGTGATGAAAGAAATAAAAGCTTAAATAAATAATTTCACATTCTTAAAAAAAAGTGGTGATCCTAAATCATTTTTGATTGGATTAAATGTCAGGAATTGTGAAAAACTGAGTTTAAATGTGTTTGGCTAAGGTGTATGTAAACTTCCAACTTCAACTGTACATGATAGACATTTCCAAGCTCTCTGTGTGTGATGTCACCCAGCCCTTCCCCCAGTGCTGTCCACGTTGTCCGATGGGATTTAACGTGGCCTCATAATGGATGATCAGCCTTTGAAATCAGGAGGGACTGCGCCAGTGTTTGTGCAGGCAGAGTCTCAAACCAGGAACAGTCAAATCCTTTTCCCCAGGCCTCTCTCTTCCTCTTCCTCAACCTCTTTTCGCTCACTTTTTCTTTAGCGGCCTCTCTATCTCTCTCTCCTCCCATAATATCTCTCTTTCTCTCTTCCTCTCTTTCTCTCTCTCTCTACCCCTCTCTGGTCTCCCTCTTTATCTTTCTCTCTTCTCCATCCCCGTCTCTCATTCGCTCATTGTCATGCATCAGTGTTGAGCTTTACATGCTGCGGTGTAAAAATAGCACGGTGACACTTTTGTTTAATGAGATGTGAATGAGCGTCATCCCTGCCGTCTGAAACGGCAGGCGCCATGAGAGTTTTAAAATAAATCTATCCAACGTGGAAGCACTGCACCGCGCAGTATGGCTGTTTTAGCCTCTCCTGTGCCAAAGCCTATATACCGAGTGCATCGCTCACGGTGTACATTAGATTCCCATCTATTTGTTGTTAATATTTTTATGTGCCTTTGCAGTTACCATTGTTAAATGCAACAAAACCTCATCCCATAAATACGGACTATGAAGGGACATTCTGAGGGCTGCTCCACGTAGTTCCATGGTGGTGGGTCGTATGGTACGGTCCAGTGATTTATTTTTCTCTCAGTTGGTCTCCCTCGGGCCCATGATGTTTTGTGTTGCGGTCAAGATCTTTGCTGTATGTCACACATACATATTTAATAGCTGCCACCCCCAGCTTTCTTTTCCTTTCCTCCCTCTTCCTTCTCTTGTGGTCTGCTTTACCCAAGGCTAAGGCCTATGGAGAAGATTGAACTGGAAATCTGTTGTGAATATTTCATACCTCCAATCCATTCTCTATGAAATGATGTTCCATTGGCAGTGTGTGTGTGTGTGTGTGTGTGTGTGTGTGTGTGTGTGTGTGTGTGTGTGTGTGTGTGTGTGTGTGTGTGTGTGTGTGTGTGTGTGTGTGTGTGTGTGTGTGTGTGTGTGATCAAGCCCTGAGCGGCAAAGTCCACAGCCAATCACACCTTCTTTCCAACACCTCAAATTAAAGCAAATCCATTTTTAAACGGAGGTGTGAGAACACTGGTTGTGCAATCTTTTACTCTGTAGCCTCACCTCTCCCCCGCCAGAAAAAATACCTTTCACTGCTGATAAAGGCAGCTACTTGGGTTTGAATACCTTATTCATCAGTGCGACATTGATAAGAACATTCTGTAGTAAATGTCCAGTCAGGGTGATATGCACAGATTTACATACCTGAACATTCTTATTCAGAAACCCTCCTCTCCCTTTCTCTTCTCCCTCACTCCCACTCTTCTTTTCTCTCTGTTTTCTTTTTCTCTTCTCTCTCTCTCTCTCTCTCTCTCTCTTTCATCACCATGTTAGCTCCTTCAAGCTCAGTGGTGCTCTCTTCTCCCTCACTCCCACTCCTCTTTTCTCTCTTTGTCTGTCTTTCTCTCTTTCTTTGTCTCTCTTTGTCTCTGTCTTCCTTTCATCACCATGTTAGATGCTTGAAGCTCAGTGGTGCTCTCCCTGAGGCCTCTCACTGTCCTACCAGATAGGAACTAAATTGATTGGTGTCTGTCTCCAAAGCCAATCTATCATTTCGATTGATCAGACATGGAGAGTAGGAATGGAGAAGGTGGGACAAACTCAGTGGAGTCATGTGAAGGTTGAATCCTCTGAGGGTTTTCAACACAATCACCTGATAGTTAATCAACATGCTTTCAACGTGTGGATCACATCATGCATACAGTATAGGCCTAATGACCTTCATTCAACCTTCCTGTTGAAGACTGCCCATGACAATAGATTCTCAACTTCCCTTCCCCCATTTTCTGCACAATAGAATGTCCCACCCTTCATTGTGATTCCACACGGGAGAGTCCATCTGTTCCCAAGAGGGGTTCTGCATTGTTACTTAGGCTCTATTGATTTGTCGAATATTGTCGTTGCTTAGTGAGTAGGTCTGACTCTTGAGTACGTCCTGTTTTCTTTGGTTGTGTACTTTGTGGTTATGGACCACGTTTTACCCTGCCTATCACATCTTCGGAGGATGTCATATCCAGGTGACCAAATTGCCCCAACGAGTAGAATACGTCCTCTTGTCCTCTTTGACTGTGTCACAGGCCTTCATAAGACGTCATATTCAGATGGGAAGAAAATAACAAGGCAAACTGAATAGTGTCTCTGAATGTGACTCTCTCTGTCTCCCTCCTGATTTAAACATGTCTCTGCTGCTATGCCTTTGTCCGTTCCATGTCAGAGCTCAGAGAGATATGGCGGAGAATGAGCCTTTGGGCCCCAGAGGTTATATAACGTGCTCAGAGCTCCACCTGGTCTCACATGATAACTGCCTGCGGTGACTAGGACTGGGACTAGGAAAGATGCTACGTGGCTAAGCTAGATGACCTTCACCTTGTCTGAATGGAGAATGCGAAGAGAGAGTCAACTTGTCGTCTTGTATAGGGAACATTGTGATGATGAGAAGTCTGATCGATGTCTAAAGAGAGAAGGATAGACACGTTGTGGAATGACATTTTGCTGAACTCTGATCCTTCCAAAGAGATTTGTGATGGAATTAATTCCGTTCTAGATGTGATGGGCGCACGTACGCACACACAGCCCAACTCTCTCTCACATTCACACACACACGCGCACACACACACACTCGCTTCACCCCCCTAACCCCATCTCATCAACACTCAACATCATTGTCCAGCTGCTTAATTATTTTACCCACATCCTTTTACACCACAGCCTTTTCTGTGGACAAATCAATCTCACTGACATCATCAGAGCGGACGGAGGTGTCAACACTAAATGGGATACAGGATCCTGGGGTTAATGGCTAGATGGCTGTCTAACGTAATCAGGGTGGGTGTTGGTCTCTTGATTTATATGCTGAATGAATTGATCAGTGTCGCAGGCTGACTGAGCGCTTGGTGGGCCTCTAGTTACTAGTGTGGGTGCTGGGTATTTCATTACTGTAATGAGCTGTATCCATCAAATCAAAGATGGAGAATTGAAGCCACCTCTAGCCCAGCTTCACTGCACCTGACCTGGGTCGGGGAGACTCATAGGGGGGCTTGGAGATTGGAGCAGTGGAGGTGGTCTGTGGTTGGTCTATGTTTGGTTTATGGTGGTTTACTGTAAACACAGCATGTAACATTTTCAAAGGTTTTACTGATTTACAGATCATAAAAGGAAATCAGTCAATGTAAATACATTCATTAGGCCCTAATCTATGGATTTTACATGACTGGGGATACAGATATGCATCTGTTGGTCACAGATACCTTAACAGAAAAGGTAGGGGCCTGGATCATTAAACCAGTCAGTATCTGGTGTGATCCTTGTGACACGGGGCTGTGCATTATCATGTTGAAACAGGAGGTGATGGCAGAGGATGAATGTTACAACAATGGGCCTCAGGATCTTGTCACGGTATCTCTGTGCATTCAAATGCAATTGTGTTCGTTGTCCGTAGCGTATGCCTGCCCATACCATAACCCCACCACCACCATGGGGCACTCTGTTCACAACATTGACATCAGCAAACCACTTGCCCACACAACGCCATACACGCTGTCTGCCATCTGCCCAATAGAGTTGAAATCGGGATTCATCCGTGAAGAGCACACTTTTGCAGCGTGACAGTGTCCATGAAGGTGAGCCTTTGCCCACTGAAGTCGGTTACGACGCTGAACTGCTGTCAGGTCAAGTCCCTGGTGAGAATGATGAGCACGCAGATGAGCTTCCCTGAGACAGTTTCTGACAGTTCTTTGGTTGTTCAAACCCACAGTTTCATCAGCTGTCTGGGTGGCTTGTCTCAGACGATCCCGCAGATGAAGAAGCCAGATGTGGAGGTCCTGGGCTGGCATTGTTACACGTGCTCTGCGGTTGTGAGTCCTGTTGGATGTATCGCCAAATCCTCTTAAACGATGTTGGAGGCGGCTCATGGTAGAGAAATGGACATTTAAAGTCTCTGGCAACAGCTCTGGGGGACATTCCTGCAGTCAGCATGCCAATTGCACACTCTCCTCAGATCTTGAGACATATGTGGCATTGTGTTGTGTGACAAAACTGCACATTTTAGAGTGGCCTTTATTGTCCCCAGCACAGGGTGTACCTGTGTAATGATCATGCTGTTTAATCAGCTTCTTGATATGCCACATCTGTCAGGTGGATGGATTACCTTTGGCAAAGGAGAAATGCTCACTAAATTTGAGAGAAAAGCTTTTTGTGCGGAATCTTATATTTCAGCTCCGACCCTCTGCTCTTCCATCTCCACTACCGCTGTGGGTATCCGATAGCCCAGGAAGGAGACCGCCTGCTGGAAGAAAAGGCACTTCTCCACCTTGGCGTACAGGCGATGCCCTATCAGCCTCTCCAATACGGACCTGACATGAGAGACATGTTGCTTGTGTGTAGTGGAGTACACCAAGATGTCATCTATGTACACCACTACACAGCGGCCCAACATGTCTCTAACCTTGTTAATGAAGGATAGAAACACCGGTGCAGGCCGTAGGGCATTACCCTGTATTCGTAGTGTCCGGTGCTGGTGCTGGTGCTGAAGGCTGTCTTCCATTCATCCCTCTCTCTGATGTGCACCAGTTTGTAGGCACTGTGTAAATCCAATTTGGTAAAGTGCTGAGCACCGTGCATCTGTTCGATCACAGTGGGTATGAGAGGCAGGGGATAACTGAATTGAACAGTTGCCTTATTCAGTGTCCGATAATCGATACACGGTGGAGACCTCCGTCCTTCTTCTTCACGAAAAGAAGGTGGAGGAGGCCGGAGAGGTGGATGGACGGAGGAATCCTAGGGCCAGAGCCTCCTGGACGTAGACCTCCATGGCTTCGGTCTCTGCATGCGAGAGGGGTAGATGTGCCCCCCGCGGAAGGTAGAACCAGGCAGTAGGTTGAGTGCAGTCCCATGGCTGATGAGTCTTCAAAAAATCCATCTGTAGGTCCCCGGTACTCCTCCGGGGGCGTGGGTGGCCTGGTCCGGATTTTCACGCAGGTGGCACAGATAGACACCTCCCCTGACACTCCTACGACCAACCTAACAACCTCCTCTCTGTCCACGATATCCTGGGGTTTTGCAACTGTAACCAGGGGAAACCTAAAACTACGGAGTGTGCAGGAG
The DNA here is from genome assembly GCF_023373465.1 of Oncorhynchus keta. Lineage (NCBI taxonomy): Eukaryota > Metazoa > Chordata > Actinopteri > Salmoniformes > Salmonidae > Oncorhynchus > Oncorhynchus keta. The sequence goes on along the minus strand of NW_026288933.1, from coordinate 72,962 downwards.
AGTCTAAGATGAGGAAAGTGATGCGTTCATGGTGGTTGTGAACAACTGTGAGGGAAGCCTGCAGCTGGCATATGGTCCGGATCACCTCGTCCATGGCAACCTGGAGGTGCTCCAGGCACGAGTCGTGGTGGTGGAGCATCTCTCCTATATCAGAGAGGTTGGGATGTCCTGCTGCTTCCTGTCCTCTTGGGTCGGTCATTCTATCACAGGTGTAGAGAATAGTAGCCAGGAGGCAGTAGCAGATTTTACTGAATGTATTTAAGCACCATAGATGAAAGCGGGACGAAAACCCAAACGCTGATGTGCTCAAATATATCTTCATAAACAGAAAGGCAAAGGCGAACCCAAAGTGCAAAATATAAAGTACTCAGGAAATAGTGGGGAGATTCCTATCAGGAAAACAATTAACATTACGATGACGACAAAGACAAATGGCAGAGGGAGTATATATACAGTGATAGAGTGGGGATTGGAACCAGGTGTGTGTAATGATGACGAGACAAGTCCGGGTTGATGAGTGAAGGGCATTTGTCAGCAGTAGGTTCGGCAGCAGCTCGAAGGCCAGCGATGACGAACGCTTGAGATGGACAGAAGGGGGAGCCAAAGCGAAGGCTGGTGTGACCAACACTTTACGTGCTGCGTAAACGCGTGGGTGTTTCAGAAAGAGAACACCCATGCAGTCAGATACATCTGGGTGAACTGTCTCATTTTTTACATTGTGTGTGTTTCAGTGTTTTTTTGTATTGTGTGGTTTTGTATGTGTGTCATGTCTGTCATTGTCTCTGTGAGAGAGTGCGTGTCTCTGTTGTGTGTGTTTGTGTGTGTTGTGTTTGTCAAGGGGTTTGTGAATAATTGCGTGCTGATCCAGCTCAGATGGCGTGAGTGTGACAGCTGTTTGGATTGGGCTTTTGTCACTGGCAGCTTGCCGTAGTCATTCATCTCCTGGGTGCTTGCTTACTCTCTCTCACTCAATATGTATTTCTCTCCATCCCTCTCTCTTTCACTCTTTCTCTCTCATTCTTAATGCACCATGTTTTACAGTCACACATTCAACACGTCTCCTCTCCAGGCAACATGTAGCCACCCGTGCACCTCACCTCCACCCTTTCAGACCCCATGTAACCCACCTAGAACCCAGTGCCTTACCCCCTTTCCTAGCTGACTTGGTTTGACCGAAAATGACAGTCCTCCAGTCAAAGCTATTTACGGAACGGACCATTTCATGTTCAACAGGGTTGATTAGTGGTGGTGGTATTAGCGATTTGTAAGGTCTCTGTCAGAATGTTAATGGCTGATTTGGCTGTAAATTAGAGGTTAATGGGGGTCAAATCACAGATTAAATAAGACTTCCCTTGACCTTGTGATTAGAGGAAAGGTCGTTGTTTAATAGTCTGTGTTTTTTGATGATATTACATTTAATGATATTAACATCTAAAATATAAAGTGACCTTATGGATTTTAATATATTGTACAATCCAAAGGGATGAGATGACCCTTACAGAATCTAAATTGTACTGATGTATTTCTGATAGCATGACTGTGCAGAATCTAAAGCGTATTGATGCATTTCTGATAGCATGACTGTGCAGAATCTAAAGCGTATTGATGTATTTCTGATAGCATGACTGTGAAGAATCTAAAGCGTATTGATGCATTTCTGATAGCATGACTGTGCAGAATCTAGAAGCGTATTGATGCATTTCCTGATAGCATGACTGTGCAGAATCTAAAGCGTATTGATGCATTTCTGATAGCATGACTGTCTAAAGCAGATAGCATGACTAAAATCTAAAGCGTATTGATGCATTTCTGATAGCATGACTGTGAAGAATCTAAAGGTGATGCATTTCTGATAGCTGACTATGATTTGATTTGCACCACCACAAAATAATCCTCCTTTTCACCTGTTGGAGCTGTGACTATATGCATCGATTGACCTTTGACCTGAAAGGGGGATAGAAAGGTGAAGGTAGTTTACGTTGTTTTGTGGTTAGTCGTGTTGCAGGACAAGTTTCTCTTGTGCTGTTGACAGGGAGAAGAATACGTCAGTTGAGACAGGTAGCTGATGTTCAACTGCAGCTTAATGTATCTTATTACAGATACCGTAGAGCCTGTTATGCCACCGAGCTCTGTGCATCACACACACACAGTATGAGGGATGTCCCACTGTTGCAATGTTTAACACCACCATTAACAAACCACCATTTTCACATAAATCCCAAGAACAGCCTGCGTGGCACGAAGTCATGCTTCTTTCTGCACCAGTCATACTGAGGAATAGTGGCTGATGTATGAGGCCTACTCTTCTTTCTGCACCAAAGGGGGAGATAAATATGATTATTTATGCGGATTCAGCCAGTAACTGGTCTTTGTCCTTGTGTTCTGCCTGATGAACTGATTAATGTTCGATTCATGAGCTGGAAGAGGAGGATGAGGTGGGGAATCAGGGGAGGAGGAGGAGGAGGAGGAGGAGGAGGAGGAGGAGGAGGGAGGAGGAGGAGGAGGAGGAGGAGAGGGGAAGAGGCAAATCAGTGGAGGAGGAGAGGGTGACGGGAGCAGAGGAGAGGTGAAGGGGAGCAGAGGAGGAGGAGGGGAATCAGGGAGGAGGAGGAGGAGGAGGAGGAGGAAGGGAGCAGATGAGGAGGAGGGGAATCAGGAGGAGGAGGAGGGGAGGAGAGGGTGAAGGGAGGAGAGGAGGAGGAAGGGGAGAGGAGGAGGAGGGGAATCAGGAGGAGGAGGAGGAGAGGGAGGAGGAGCAGATGAGGAGGAGGGGAATCAGGGGGAGGAGGAGGAGGAGGAGGAGGATGAGGAGGAGGGGAATCAGGGGAGGAGGAGGAGGAGGAGGAGGAGGAGGAGGGGAATCAGAGGAGGAGGAGGAGGAGAGGTTGAAGGGAGCAGATGAGGAGGAGGGGAATCAGGAGAGGAGGAGGAGGAGGAGAGGGTGAAGGGAGCAGAGGAGGAGGAGAGGAATCGGAGGAGGAGAGGAGGGAGGATGAAGGGGAGCAGGAGGAGGAGGAGGGGAATCAGGGGAGGAGGAGGAGGAGGAGGTTGAGGAGCAGATCAGAGGAGGAATCAGGAGGAGGAGGAGGAGAGGTTGAAGGGAGCAGATGAGGAGGAGGAATCAGGGAGGAGGAGGAGGAGGAGAGGGTGAAGGGAGCAGAGGGAGGAGGAAGGGAATCAGAGGAGGAGGAATCAGGAGGAGGAGGAGGTTGAAGGGAGCAGATGAGGAGGAGGGGAATCAGGGAGGAGGAGGAGAGTGTGAAGGGAGCAGAGGAGGAGGGGAATCAGAGGAGGAGGAGGAGGAGAGTGTGAAGGGAGCAGAGGAGGAGGGGAATCAGAGGAGGAGGAGGAGGAGGAGAGGGTGAAGGGCAGAGGAGGAGGTGGAGGAAAAGGAAGAAAAGAAGAAGAGGGTGCTAGAAATCTGAAAAGAAAGCAATAAGAGAGCGGATAGAGAGGAGGGTTGTTATAGAGTCAAGGAGTTCAAGGTTGAACATATTAGATTTCCTCATAAGGTATATGTGGTGTACACTAGCTACAGTAAGTTATAGGTGGTGTACACTAGCTATGGTAAGGTATAGGTGGAGTACACTAGCTATGGTAAGGTATAGGTGGTGTACACTAGCTATGGTAAGGTATAGGTGGAGTACACTAGCTACAGTAAGGTATAGGTGGTGTACACTAGCTACAGGTACAGGTATAGGTACAGGTGGTGTACAGGTGGTGTACACTAGCTACAGTAAGGTATAGGTGGTGTACACTAGCTACCGTAGGTACAGGTGGTGTACACTAGCTACAGTACATTAAGGCATAGGTGGTGTACACTAGCTACAGTACAGTAAAGTATAGGTGGTGTACACTGGCTACAGTAAGGTACAGGTGGTGTACACTAGCTACAGTAAGGTATAGGTGGTGTACACTAGCTACAGTAAAGTATAGGTGGTGAACACTAGGTACAGGTGGTGTACACTAGCTACAGTAAGGTACAGGTGGTGTACACTAGCTACAGTACAAGGTATAGGTGGTGTACACTAGCTACAGTACAGTAAAGGTATAGGTGGTGTACACTAGCTACAGTACAGTAAAGTATAGGTGGTGTACACTAGCTACAGTAAGGTACAGGTGGTGTACACTAGCTACAGTAAAGTATAGGTGGTGTACACTAGCTACAGTAAAGTATAGGTGGTGAACACTAGCTACAGTACAGTAAGGTACAGGTGGTGTACACTAGCTACAGTACAGTATGGTATAGGTGGTGTACACTAGCTACAGTACAGTAAAGTATAGGTGGTGTACACTAGCTACAGTAAGGTATAGGTGGTGTACACTAGCTACAGTACAGTAAGGTATAGGTGGTGTACACTAGCTACAGTACAGTAAAGTACAGGTGGTGTACACTAGCTACAGTACAGTAAGGTATAGGTGGTGTACACTAGCTACAGTACAGTAAAGTATAGGTGGTGTACACTAGCTACAGTAAAGTATAGGTGGTGTACACTAGCTACAGTACAGTAAGGTATAGGTGGTGTACACTAGCTACAGTAAAGTATAGGAGGTGTACACGAGCTACAGTACAGTAAGTTATAGGTGGTGTACACTAGCTACAGTAAGCAAACTGTAAACTGGGCACAGCATCACAACAAGAAACAAACAACACTTTTATTTTTTGGGCTCAGGCATGGATTTAGCATACGTGGGGGGGCTAATTTGCCATCCATACAGTATTGCTGAGGTGGCTTTCAAAAGGTCGCCCTTTTTCTGTGTCTCCATGGTGATGATCCCATCTGGGATGTGAACCCTGAAACCCTCTGGTCATGAGCCCAGATATCTAATCCATCTCTGTTGGTTGTTTGCTGCTGATGACACTGCAGAAACTGAGTTGTTTATAGTAGCGATATCAGCGAAGAAGGAAGAACGTCAAAGTGACCTAACTGTCGTCAGGAAACATTCAGGTTCAGAATTCTCTCTCAGGGGGTGTCATGACTAAAATCCTTCTCATATGAATCTGACAAAACAGGACGGGAGCGAAACAGCGTGCTACCACAACACACTAGGACACAGGGGCTCTTTAGCATCAAATCGAGATGGCCGCGGACCTAGTGAGCTCTGGGACTGCCTTCTGTGTACCATGAAGTGTTTAGAGTTGAAGGTTTCTCTAAATGAGATTCTAGACTCATAGGGCCTCATCCCTACTCAAACACTCTAGGAAGAAAAAAAAAGAATTTTTGAATGAATTAATAATCATTATGTTTAGTTTTTTGAGCCTGCGATGCCTGGAAGCGTGAGAGTAGTTAATGTTTCACACTGTGGGAGTGTGAGGGGGTCATTAAAGAGATTGTTCTCTCTCCTTCGGCAGGGAACTGGTGTGTCACAATACGGGGGCAACGGGAAAACAGCAGGAGGCCTGTGCATGCTAACACACACACAGAGATAGAAACACACACACACACAAATGTACACTCACATGCGCACACACAGAAATATATATACAGAATTACACTCACACAAAATACACACACACACTTACAGTAATATATGACTCACACACATGACAACCACACGCAGACAGGCACGCACGCGCACGCACACGCACACGCACACACACACACACACACACACACACACACACACACACACACACACACACACACACACACACACACACACACACACACACACACACACACACACAGAAAGCCACACACATCACATCCCTGCAATACTGCACAGCGCCAATACTGCACACGTTCCTTTAAAAACACATAATTTTGCGTGTGTCAAACATACTAAACGCTCTGCATGCATGGTGCCATGAAAACAAGGAGCATATAAGCTGAAACTTCCCTTTAATGCAGCAACAGCAGTATACAGTAAAGTCAGCGAAGAGGATGGACAATGCAGTAGATAAACCCCAACCTGGGTAGCCAACACTTTGATGTCACCATGAAACTGCTGCAACACTATTGCAGCTAACCAAACACAATGCAGACAAGCAACCATCAACCAACCTGCCTTTAACAGGCCCGGTCGCCTCACGTAGCGCAGGCGTTAGCGGTCACTGTTGAGCGCGAACCGTCAGTACTGTAATTACATCCTAATGGCAATGCAACGGAGGCTGGCTGCACTGTCTGTCTCCTGGCAGAGAGAAAAAAGGGAAGTGAGAGAGAAATGGAAGAGGGAAAGAGATAGAGAAGATAAGGAAAGAGAGGAGAGAGCATGAGAGAGAAGAAGAGAAAGAGAGAGAGTAGAGAGAGGGGTTAGAGAGAGAGCTTAGAGAGAGAGAGAGAGAGAGAGAGAGAGAGAGAGAGAGAGAGAGAGAGAGAGAGAGAGAGAGAGAGAGAGAGAGAGAGAGAGGGAAGAGTGAGTGTCAGGCAACAGCCAAGGCCTGGCTCTGCCCCGTCAGTCACCCTGACACCTGGAACCACTCAATCTCCTTAGCCCACAATGGAGGGAGAGAGATGGAAGAGGGGGCAGGGAACATGATGGATATGGCAGTGGAGGCTGGTGACTTGAACAATTGAGGAGGATGGGAGACCCACGGTGTAGGCATGGAATCCATGGAGACAACAAAGTGTGTTTCAAAAATCGTCAAAGCCTAATTATTTTAACCTAAAGCATTTAATAAAGACATGTATAGTACACTATTATGGGGAATGGAGATGAGAGGGCTACTTGCATTGTTGGGAAGGGATCACAGCAGTGATTAAATGAGAGTATGAGGCATGAGTTGAGGTGTTCAGTGGCTTGTCTTCAGTGCAGGACAGGATTTGTCTGGGAAGACAAAAAGCAATAACACAACACATTACACAGTTAGACAAAAGAGCTAAGAATGAGTTAGTCTGAGCAAAGAGTCAAATCATTGATGTGTAATAATGTGTTTGTGTTTGTGTATGTGATTGACTCTACGTACAGAAATGAGAGAAAATTGATAGGGGTTCTCACAGTGCTTGGAGAGGAAACATTCAATGTGCCAGTGGATGAGCGGCACATGAGACGTGGCTTCAGTTCATGTCAGGAGAGAGTTGACAATGGTAGTGGAGTGGAGTCGCCTCTTCATAAGAGAACAGGAGGGGACTTGGCTGTAAATACAAATAGCAGATACATTCCATTACAGCTGTGCCGTTGTACGTTTGAACAACAAGCTTCTCCATGAAGTTAAAATCAGACATTTCAAAATTCACAGTTAAACACAGACTGCACATCTCGCCCACTTCACACATCAAAGTAGCCCAAGAAACGTCCCTGAATAAATTCCTCATCCACATACCTGACAATAACTGACAACTGCAATCAGACTGGTGGCACCATAGGTCCCTGAGTGGGGGGGCGGGGGCAATTTTTACCCCCTGGGGCCTGGAGTTTTTCCTTATCTGTTAACTTATTTAGGAAAACTCTGGACCCTATAAGGTATGACAGTGATTCATCAACGGTAAAAGGTTTTATAAGGGCTATGATGGGTTTTTCTTAATCAGGTCACATGAATGAAAACCCTGTCAAACTGCAGCAACCTTATACTTATATGATATGAATTACATTTAGAGGAGATGAGGAGAGGGATTCCTCTACCCAGATGAGAGACAACAACTGACAGACAATAGAACTCACAGGGCTGAGCTTGCTTTCTGCATGTTGGCATCATACAGGCCTATGCAACTGTAGGCCTTATAAAAACATTTACTCACATCTGTCATCACTATTATGTTGACTGATTAATTCCAGTTAATCTTTTTGGGTTGAAAACATATAGGCAGCCTAGCCAGTCCAATTTTGAATATAAACCAATTTGATCACATTCACATTTTCTCCTGACACAAATGGACTATAAATACATAACGTTACCCAATCAGTTACCCTGACCAGATGGACAGGGCACATCGGCTGTATGCAGCTGCTGTTATTAGTAGCCTACAGTTGATCAGACTGAAAAATCATGAATTCTCTGATCCTAATCCTATGATCAGATGGACAACATGTCAGTTCATATTGCAAAGCGAAGGTCATCCCTCGGAAGTAGTCATGATTAGAGGTCGACCGATTATCATTTTTCAATACCGATACCGAATATTGGGGGATCCAAAAAAAAAAGCCGATACCGATTAATCGGCCGATTATTATTTTGTTGTTTTGTAATAATGACAATACAACAATACTGAATGAACACTTATTTTAACTCAATATAATACATCATAAAATCAATTTAGCCTCAAATAAAATGAAACATGTTAAATTTGGTTTAAATAATGCAAAAACAAAGTGTTGGAGAAAAAAGTAAAGTGCAATATGTGCCATGTAAAAGTTTAGGTTCCTTGCTCAGAACATGAGAACATATATGAAAGCTGGTGGTTCCTTTAACAGGAGTCTTCAATATTCCCAGGTAAGAAGTTTTTAGGTTGTAGTTATTATAGGAATTATAGGACAATTTCTATCTATAAGATTTGTATTTCATATACCTTTGACTATTGGATGTTCTTATAGGCACTTTAGTATTGCCAGTGTAACAGTATAGCTTCCGTCCCTCTCCTACGCCCCTACCTGGGCTCGAACCAGGAACACATCGACAACAGCCACCTTGAAGGAGCATACCCCTCGCTCACAAAAGCCACGGCCCTTGCAGAGCAGGGGACAAGCCACTCCAAGTCTCATAGCGAGTGACGTTTGAAACGCTAATGGCACGCACCCCGCTAACAAGGCAGTTAACCCACCGTTCCTAGGCCGTCATTGAAAATAAGAATGTGTTCTTAACTGACTTGCCTAGTTAAATAAAGGATAAATAAAGGCATAAAAATATATATTTTTTAAATAATAAAAAATTGGCCAATCGGTGTCAAAAAATACAGATTTCCAATTGTTATGAAAACTTGAAATCGGCCCTAATTAATCGGCCATTCCGATTAATCGGTCGACCTCTAGTCATGATTACCATATATAGGTGTATGGAAGGAGGTGAGGCCTACGAGCCTCCTAGGTTTTGTATTGAAGTCAATGTACCCAGAGGAGGACAGAAGCTAGCTGGCTACACCATGGTGCTACCCCAGAGAGTGCTGTTGAAGTTACTTTGACCATTGCAAAAACAGTGTGTTTTAATTAATTGTTGGTGACATATGAATATATTTAGTATAGTTTTATCTAAAAATGATAACTTTTTTGTTTTTTTGTTTCACTATTTAAAAAAAATGAAATTTCACTGAGGAGGATGGAGGAGGGGAAGGAAGGGAAGGGGGACAGAGGCAGAGTGGAGAGAGAGAGAGAGACGAGGGGGACAGGGAGCATTATATATTTGGAGGGAGGGAGGGAGAGAGAGCTAAGAGGAGAGATGGATTATTAAGGAGAAAAGAGTAGGTAAAGAGGTAAAGATATAGTAGTGGAGGTGAAGAGGGAGTAGAATAGTTTCATATGCAAGCAAACACCTCTGTCTCACTGTGTGATCTTCTGTTCGTCCGTAGCTGCATGGCATCGACATACATTGTCTGTTTGCTCAACACCTGTCTGTCCTGTTCCCCTGTAAACTGTATCGCCCCTGTTGTATACACTATAGTCCCTCCATGTCCTTCCTCTGTTACTCTGTTTCTTTATATATCAATATGCCATATCAATGATCATCAAGTACTTTTCTTACTCTTTGAGGGGTCAACAACAGGAAAAGAGATTGGATTCGTCACGACAACAAAAGACAACAGAAAAACAGGGAAACTCTTCTAGCAAGAATATAACTCCCTGTCTCGGGCAGGATGTATTTTTACCCCAAAGCTCAAGCACACCTGCTGAGTGCCGGCGCCCAGGCTTTATTTTCCATCCATTATTCATACTCCAGCTCCATTATGAGAACACGTCCTGTCCTTATGAAGATACTCTCTGTCTGCCTCACAAGCTGTTCAGTGAAAATGCAGAGCTGTTGTAGAGACCTACAGTATGTGAGGAACAAAGGAAAACAGAATGGGATTTTGTTGGCAATGCACTGTGCATAGATCGTGTGGGTAAAATGTGTTCGGGTGAATGCATTGGCGAGGAAGAGGTCCGCAAACATTGGAACAGTGAAGAAGTAAGCAAGTGCACTGTGCTGTATGCAGACATACATAGACACACATGCATCATACATTTATACACGCACACACACACACACACACACACATACGCACACGCACACGCACGCACGCACGCACGCACGCACGCACGCACACACACACACACACACACACACACACACACACACACACACACACACACACACACACACACACACACAGACAGACATGACACACATGACACACATGACACAGCACTCAAGTCCCCCCTCTCTGTGTTCAATTTCTTCATCTCTGAGGATTGGGTGAATTAGCTAGATTTTTCCATCTTGCTTTGATGATGATGCGGCACCACAGTATGCTGTTTTGACTGCAGCTCTGTATTCGCTGCAGAGCCCTGTTTTAGCACCCTCGGGGGAATCTCCTCTTCCAGTACTCGATTGCGGGCGCTGCATATGTTTTGCTGAAATGTTCAGATTTTTTGCTCACTACGGTCACAGCCAAGAGGAAATGCGATCGCTCCAAAACATGGCCTGAATTCTCAAGATTTCAGAGACATTCAGGGGTCATTCTGCAGCGCTGTTTTAATAGTGCATTAAACAAGAGCTTTTAAGCAGAGAGTGTTGTGAAACCCCAGGATGGATTCCACCATTTTAAAGGACATTATACTGGACAGTAATAAAGACGCACGCACGCACACACACACACACACACACACACACACACACACACACACACACACACACACACACACACACACACACACACACACACACACACACACACACACACACACACACGCGCGCGCGCGCACACACACACACACACACACTCATATATATACAACACATCCCTGCAGTACTGCGGAGCACCAAGGACACATGCCTTTAACACATGCCTGTGTGTGTCTACCTAAGCATACCAAAATCTATCTTCCTCACTCTCTTTATATTTTTCTCTCTTTCTCTTGCTCTCTTTCATGTGTCCATGAAAACTCCTCAAGTTCTTGAAACTGTCGACCGTAGAGCTACGAAAACGAAGAACCAAACGTAGCACAGAATTCTCTCCGAAAGAACCGAATCATGTGGTTCAGTTCCATTAAACTTCTCTCCGAAAGAACCGAATCATGTGGTTCAGTTCCATTAAACTTCTCTCCGAAAGAACCGAATCATGTGGTTCAGTTCCATTAAACTTCTCTCCAAAAGAACCGAATCATGTGGTTCAGTTCCATTAAACTTCTCTCCAAAAGAACTGAATCATGTGGTTCAGTTCCATTAAACTTCTCTCCAAAAGAACTGAATCATGTGGTTCAGTTCCATTAAACTTCTCTCCAAAGAACTGAATCATGTGGTTCAGTTCCATTAAACTTCTCTCCGAAAGAACTGAATCATGTGGTTCAGTTCCATTAAACTTCTCTCCGAAAGAACTGAATCATGTGGTTCAGTTCCATTAAACTTCTCTCCGAAAGAACTGAATCATGTGGTTCAGTTCCATTAAACTCTCTCCGAAAGAACTGAATCATGTGGTTCAGTTCCATTAAACTTCTCTCCGAAAGAACTGAATCATGTGGTTCAGTTCCATAAAACTCCTCTCAGAGTTGAAACCGGGGGGAAATGAAGGCCGTGTCATATATCAATCATCATCTGGCCTGACGTAGATCTAGAACACTAAAGTGGCTCATCAACTCAGATAAAGACATGAAAAGCTGCCACGATGGAGTTCACGCTTAGTCACTTTCCCTCAGAAATGTAGGCCGACCTATAAAAGTTTTATCAAGAGAACACTAACAATTCTTTGTCTTGCATTCACACTCCCATAGAAACATACTTTATGTTACATCTAAGTTATTATTTTTCTCATACTCACCATGGATTTGTGTTTTTCTATCAGAGGACAAGACATGTTTTATTGGTAGTTCCCGACAGACTGGCTCGTTACTTGTTGTGGCTCACACATTGGACATTGGAGAACCAGTAATATTGTGTAGTGGCGAGAGTGCTGTGATCAGTCTGTCAGTTTCAGAGATGTGATAGGAGATTGTCTGTCAGCAACACTGGGGTTCTGGGCTCCACTATGGGGCAGTGAGAGGCTTTATCAGGCCTTGGCGATTCAGAGAGAGCGAGAGAGAGATTGAGGTTTAGAAAGTAAGGAGGGAGGGGTGTGGAGAGAGAGAGAGGGTGTATAAAGAGAGGAAGGAGACTAGTGGGAGAAGGACGGGGAGAGCACAAGAAGGAGGTGAGGGGAAGAGAGAGAGAGAGAGGCGTCACAACAGACCCGGGTTCGATCCCAGGCTGAGTCGCAGCCGGCCGCAACTGGGAGACTCATGAGGCGGGCGCACAATTGGCCCAGCTTCATCCGGGTTAGGGGTGGGTTTGGCCAGCTGGGATGTCCTTGTCCTATCGCGCTCTAGTGACTCCTTGTGGCGGACTGGGCACATGCACGCTGACTTCGTTCGCCAGTTGTACGCTGTTTCCTCCTACACATTGGTGAGATTGGCTTCCGAGTTAGCGAGCAGTGTGTCAACAAGCAGTGCGGCTTGGCAGGGTCGTGTTTTGGAAGACGCATGGCTCTCGACCTTCAACTCTCCCAAGTCCGTACGGGTGTTGCAGCCATGGGACTGTAACTACCAATTGGATATCATGAAATTGGGGAGAAAAAGGGTTAAAAAGTAAACTTTTTTAAAAAGAAAGATTAGACAGCATTTGAGAGATGAGAGAGGAAGGGGAAGAACAGAGTGATGGTCATACAGAAACGGCCAGCAGAGTAGAGAGGAAGTGGGGAGGAGCAACAGAGTAAGACAGAGAGCCTCATGGTCCCAGAGTAATATCAGACACTAGCCACCCCGCTGACAGCTGAGTCCCCACTCTGTCAGTCACTCCATCAAACACTGTGAAAGTCCCAGAGTCCCCAACAACACAACAGTAGCTACAGTATGCTGTGGTCCTGTGTACAGTGCAATGCCCACGGCAAATCACACTTCACGGACATCCCCATTCCCTTTCTAAAAGCCAACACACACACATGCTTGTACGCACACACACTATCACGGGTGCACACATGCACACACGTGCTATCCCACACTTGCTAATGCAAGCACACACACACACACACACACACACACACACACACACACACACACACACACACACACACACACACACACACACACACACACACACACACACACACACACACACACACACACACACACACACACACACACACACACACCTCAGGCTGCCCCTGTGAAGGCAGTCTAGGCCTGTACTTACCCTGTAGCTGCATGACTGTATCCCATGTCTGTGTGTCGCTGTCGGATTCCCCCAAAGCTGTTCTTCGTGTGTCCTCATAATAACTCCTCTGTGTGGTGTTGATGCAGTGTGTCTGTCCTCTTTGAATACTGAAACTGAAATGCACTGTGGTCGTATAGTGTCCTCTGTTCTGTGCTTGTGCTGTCTATACCGGACAGCCTCCGCTGACACAGAGACAAACTGACAGACTCCTGTTCTTCTGACCCTGCACACACCTCGTATCACCAGAGACACAGAGAGAGATTCACACAGAGGTCAAACCCCTACTACGACCCAGCCAGCCAGCCTGGAGAAGAGGTCAAAGGTCAGCCAGCAGGAAGCAGAACCCTCACTCTGCCGTTTTCTCCTCCTTTCTGCAGCGACGACCTTCCTCCAGACTCACCCTCAGGTGAGGAGGGAAAGAGAGAGGGAGAAGGGGAGCTCCAGCCCCAGGTCCAACCCCAGCAGACTGAGCTCCAAGCCCAGCCCCAACCTGAACCCCAGCCTCAGCCTAAACCCGAGGGCACGAGTGTGGGCGAAACACAGCAGGAGGTCACCCCCGCAGCCTCCCGCTCACCAAGCGGAGGGGAACTCGAGCAGGAGGAGGGAGAACGAGGAGATAAGGAGGAGGAGGAGATAAAGCAGAAAGAGGTGGTGGATTCGCAGCAGGAGCAGCAACATGAGGGGAGGCAGCAGTAGAGGCTGAGGTGGAGGAGGAGGAGGATGGGGCAGAGGCCCGGGGGAGCGACGGGGAGGAGGGCCAGCCTGCACCACAGCTTCCCCATGAGGGTGCAGCGCAACGGGGCCTGCTCGCACTCCGCCACCTCCGACTACGAGCTCTCGCTCGACCTCAAAAACAAGCAGGTAGGGTGTGTGGGGGTGGGGGGAACGGTGTGATATGGGCGGGGTAGGGGAGAGGGGGCTCGGCTTGGTTGTACTGTATGTCTTGTGGTCTTTGTGGTCGTTTGTTGAGGTTCTGTCTGAGGTCAAGGCTGTTTGTTTTGTCTGTTGAGGCTGTTGTTGATTTGGTTCATCTGGGATTGTTTGTTTGTTATGGCTGTTTTTTTGTGGATTGGCCTCGGCTGGCAGTTGATTGACATTATTTGCCTTTGAAGTTGGCTCTGCAGGTGTTCTTAGGGTGTTTTGTTGTTGAGTCTTTCGCTCTTCTTCATTAACATGAGTCATCATCATCATCATCATCATCATCGCCACTGTCATTTTCACCTTCATTGACATTACATGGCTTTTGTCTTTTGAACAGATGTGGAACAGTGACCTTCTACTGAGGCGGTGTGTGTTCTGTTCTCACAGTACCTTCCTCTGCTGTGTGGCATCTTGCTGTTTAACGAATGGCTCACACTGTGTGTCTAAGTGTCTGGGAGGTTTTTAAATGGAACACATTTAGTTGCTTCCCACCGACTCTTTCTCTCACTCACACAATCACACATTCTCTTGTGTAAATGATACATCGTCATGGTAACAGAATGAAGTAATATTCCCGATGGTGGTTGTGCTGCTTGCATGGACTAAACTCATGTCTTCTCTCCTGCTCTTATTAAGTTGTTTTCACCTTAACATCATATGTTCAGAGTTGCCATATTGTCTAGACTAGAAACTCTACTGTACATGTAGTAAGTGTTCAGGAAATCATCCATGTGTGATGGCCCTGCTAACATACAGAGACCCATCTCCCTGTTCTGTGTCTCACATCTCATTTACATGGTGTGTGTGTGTATGTGGGCGTCTGTTTGTCAACTCCGTGTGTGTATGTGTGCCTGTGCATGCATGTGTGTGTGTTGTGTGTGTGTGTGTTCTCATCATCCCATTCATCTGAGACGTTGGATTCATCAGACACTCATCTGCATATGAGGGGCCTTGACACTGCATATGAGGGGCTTTAACCACCCCATTCCCATCCCGTCCACTGACCTTCAACCAGGTAACCTTTCCATTCCCCATCTCATCCACTGACCTTCAACCAGGTAACCTTTCCATTCCCATTCCATCCACTGACCTTCAACCAGGTAACTTTTCCATTCCCATTCCGTCCACTGACCTTCAACCAGGTAACCTTTCCATTCCCATTCCATCCACTGACCTTCAACCAGGTAACTTTTCCATTCCCATTCCGTCCACTGACCTTCAACCAGGTAACCTTTCCATTCCCATTCCATCCACTGACCTTCAACCAGGTAACTTTTCCATTCCCATTCCGTCCACTGACCTTCAACCAGGTAACTTTTCCATTCCCATTCCGTCCACTGACCTTCAACCAGGTAACCTTTCCATTCCCATTCCATCCACTGACCTTCAACCAGGTAAGGTAACCTTTCCATTCCTATTCCGTCCACTGACCTTCAACCAGGTAAGACAACCTTTCCATTTCCAGCTCTCACACAGATCATCAGTCACACCTCAAGACCAGAGAAAGAGAAAAGAGAGAGAAACTTGTGAGCGAACAGTGTAGTTCTCAAGGTGTAAAAACAACAACTTGCTGAACCATATACAGTGCCTTCATTTACGTGTTAGTCATTTATCAGACACTCTTATCCTCTTAACGCGAAGTTATCCTCTTAGCGCGAAGTTATCCTCTTTGCGCGAAGATCGCTAGCGGGATCAAATTCAACAAAATCCGGTGAAATCGGAGCGCACCAAATTCAAAATACAAAATCGTAAAATATTAAACATTCATGAAAATACAAATGTCATACATGATTCTTTAGCTTAGAACCTTGGTAATCTAACTGCGTTGTCAGATTTCAAAAATGCTTTACGGCGAAAGCATAGCATTTGATTGTCTGAGGACAGAGCCCCATGTCAACATATCTTTCAAACCAGCACTAGCAACACAAAATCATAAATAGCGATAAAATAAATCACTTACCTTTGGAGATATTTCTCTGGTTGCAATCCCAAGGGTCCCAGCTACACAATGAATGGTCGTTTTGTTCAATAAAGTCCTTCTTTATATCCCAAAAACGAATTCAATAATCCAGTCTTTCAACATGCATACAAAGGATTCCAAAATGTTACCAGCAAAGTTTGTCCAAACTATGTTTTTTATTAATTGTCTAATATCTAAATAAAGGATAATATTTCAGACGGAGAATAGTATGTTCAATAGCAAAGGAAAAGAACGAAGAGTGCGCCCACATTCACGCTTGAAAAAATAATACTTTTGCCCTGGTGCTCAACTTGGAACGACAACAAATATTTAATTTAAAAATAAATAAAAAGTCTTAAACCTTGTATAAAGACTGTTGACATCTAGTGGAAACCATAGGAACTGCAGTCTGGGAGGCGAACATAAGATCTTTCAATAGCATTGGAAGTCATTCCAAGCTCAACATTGTTTTTTACGGATCAATTTTCCTCAGGTCTTCGCCTGCTATATCAGTTCTGTTATACTGACAGACATTTTTAAACAGTTTTAAACAATCCTACCAATTATATGCATATCCTAGCTTCTGGGCCTGAGGAACAGGCAGTTTACTTTGGGCACGTCAGACAGGTTGAAATTCAGGAAACTAGCCTTACTCGCAGAGAGGTTAACCAGAGCGACTTACAGTTAGTCGCCCTAATTCACCCCTTATCACCCTCATCCTCTCCCCTATTTCAACCCTACTCTCCCTCATCCTCACCCCTATTTCACCCCTTGTCACCCTCATCCTCACTCCTGTTTCACCCATTATCTCCATCATCCTCACCCCTATTTCAACACTACTCTTCCTCATCGTCACCACTATTTCACCCCTTATCACCCTCATCCTCACTCCTGTTTCACCCATTATCTCCATCTTCCTCACCCCTATTTCACCCCTTATCTCTCTTACACTAACCTCTAGTCCTGATTAAGATTTAAACCCCCCCACCTCGTCACTCTTTTAATCTCTCTTTTAAAGAAGATCTCCTTCACTGCCTCCCTCTCTGTGTGTCAGGATTGCTTCACATGTCTGATGTGTTAGATTGATCTTCTGTCCGGAGAGAGAAACTCCAGATGAGGTTTCCTTTCACAGCCTACGGGTGGGGACGATACATGGGACGATACCTTGAGGCTGTTTATACAGGTGAAGTCGGAAGCTTACATACACTTAGCTTGTAGTTATTAAAACTCATTTTTCAACCACTCCACAAATTTCTTGTTAACAAACTATAGTTTTGGCAAGTCGGTTAGGACATCTACTTTGTGCATGACAAAAGTCATTTTTCCAACAATTGTTTACAGACAGATTATTTCACTTATAATTCACTGTATCATAATTCCAGTGGGTCAGAAGTCTGCATACACTAAGTTGACTGTGCCTTTAAACAGCATGGAAAATTCCAGAAAATGGTGTCATGGCTTTAGAAGCTTCTGACATCATTTGAGTCAATTGGAGGTGTACCTGGATATGTATTTCAAGGCCTACCTTCAAACTCAGTGTCTCTTTGCTTGACATCATGGGAAAATGAAAAGAAATCAGCCAAGACCTCAGGAAAAAAATTGTAGACCTCCACAAGTCTGGTTCATCCTTGGGAGCTAGAGATGAATGTACTTTGGTGCGAAATGTGCAAATCAATCTCAGAGCAACAGGAAAGTACCTTGTGAAGATGCTGGATGAAACATGTACAAAAGTATCTATATCCACAGTAAAACGAGTCCTATATTGACATAACCTGAAAGGCCGCTCAGCTTGGAAGAAGCCACTGTTCCAAAACCGCCATAAGAAAGCCAGAATACGGTTTGCAACTGCACATGGGGACAAAGATCGTATTTTTTGGAGATATGTACTCTGGTCTGATGAAACAAAAATATAGCTGTTTGGCCACAATGAACATCATTATGTTTGGAGGAAAAAGGGCGAGGCTTGCAAGCCCGAAGAACACCATCCCAACCTTGAAGCACGGGGGTGGCAGCATCATGTTGTGGGGGTGCTTTACTGCAGGAGGGACTGGTGCACTTCACAAAAATGGTGTGGATATATCGAAGAAACATCTCAAGACATCAGTCAGGAAGTTAAAGCTTTGTCGCAAATGAGTCTTCCAAATGGACAATGATCCCAAGCATACTTCCAAAGTTGTAGCAATATGGCTTAATTAAGGACAACAAAGTCAAGGTATTGGAGTGGCCATCACAAAGCCCTGACCTCAATCCCATAGAAAATGTGTGGGCAGAACTGAAAAGCATGTGCGAGCAGGGAGGCCACTAAAACCTGAGTCAGTTACACCAGCTCTGTCAGGAGGAATGGGCCAAAATTCTCTCAAGTTATTGTCGGAAGCTTGTTGAAGGCTAACTGAAACGTTTGACCCAAGGTAAACAATTTAAAGGCAATGCTACCAAATACTAATTGAGTGTATGTAAACTTCTGACCCACTGGGAATGTGATGAAAGAAATAAAGCTGAAGTAAATAATTCTCTCTACCATTATTCTGACATTTCACATTCTTAAAATAATGTTGTGATCCTAACTGACCCAAGACATGGAATTCTTACTAGGATTAAATGTCAGGAATTGTGAAAAACTGAGTTTAAATGTACTAAGGTGTATGTAAACTTCCGACTTCAACTGTATGTGCTCATGTAGAGAGTTTTCATAGGATAAATGCCATAGTATATTGCTCACTCTATATTTAACGTAAACGTTTTTCAGAACCAACATTTTGGTATTTGGCAATGTAAGTATTGTATATTAGTACAATTATAGTTAATCATGACCAGAGCAAAGGTAGTGTTCACAAAAGGCTTTTGGTGTATTCTGACATCAATATTCCTGTCATTGGAATCTCCATGCTCAAGGATAAACTGAGCCACAATGTGATTTTATACAGAATACATTTACGCAGCATAGCCTGCTCTGTAGGTAGTATCGGCAGTAAAGAGCTCATTGCAAGTACAAACCGTGGGTCCAGTCAGTCCTGTAAAAGAACCATTGGTCTAATAGCATTAGTTGTACAAGTGTGCCAGTTGATAGGCTGGTTGATGAAGGCTCCTCCTCTAACGGTCCCATTTGTCGAATACCCTCAATTTTGTCTCTGGGCCCATAATTGCCTTTTTGTTCCGCAGATTCCTTCTTGAGAAAGCATTGGATTCGAGCCTCATTAATCAAACTACATTTATCTCTGTAATGTTTCTCAGTGGCGGGGTGAGGGATGTTATCAGACTGCCTGTGTTCCCTCATAATCACACTCCAAACCCCCACCAGAGAGGGGGATATTTATGAGCAATACATCTCACAATGCCATTATGGAAATGCGAGCTAAGTAATCCACATCAACCCAACTTTTTAATGCAGATTTTTTTTGTTGAGGGGTAGAGGCACTCCGTGTCTCAAAGTTCAATATGTTTACCCGAGCGTCTTTAAACGGCTGATGCTTAAAAATGGGTGGATTAGCACATTTTATCACACCGTTGGCTGGGTATGCTGAGAGCAGTGAAAACTGATCGTGTCCCGTCTTCAATACTCTAGAGATGAAATGTTTTGAAAGACGGGTCGATGGAATCCTGTCAAGTTTTTTTTTAATCTTCTGCCAGCTTTTTGCGTCGGTTGAACTGTCACACTTCATGCCTTTTGAGAAGTGAACGTAGAATCTCCAACTGCTTCTCACAACAAAGGTTCATAAACTTGAAAGGGTTGAAGCCAATGCTCAATAAGTCAACTACTTACTCGACCTCAGTGCTCCAGCCATTAACCACGAGCCCGTCCTCCCCAATTAAGATGCCACCAATCTCCTGTGCTTGACCTACTGTAGGTTATCGCCTGACTCTCTTACGTTGTGGGCACCAAATTAATCTCCATTCCTGATAAACAGTAAGAGCTGTTCTGATTGATGCTCTATTCCTCAGAATTAGCACAGTATAACGCCATAATCATGATGTAAAGTTGACCATTTTCCTGGTGCAAATGAACTGACCTGACATGAATGAGCTTATAATTAGGAGGTAGCATTAGTCGTGCCCTCTCAACTATGTGTTAGCTGCATGCAAATGTAATCATCTGCTATTTAATCTCTGTGCCAGAACTCAATTTGAGGGTGACACTCAGAAATATACATGGGTCACTAAGCTAAACGTCAATGAATACGATGAACAAACAAATTCAACTGAGGATGCCTTTTTCTGAACACAAAATTCTTCAAAATCCCTGAAGTGTGTTTGGCTCATAATTGACTTCAGGCTGGGTTTGCATATGTGTTCATTTTGTTGTCCACCTGTATCGTGACATTTGGTGAGATGAAGTGAATGGGTTGCGTGACAGACTGTGAATGCCAGCTCGTCCTTGGAGACTATTCACCCAGATGAATGCAGCCAGGGAGAAGGCCAAGAGATACCATCCATAGCACATTTCTCTGAATAGCCAGATCTGATAAGCCAGAACAAAAAATAGCACTTCAAAAAACCAGATTGTTCCCCATAGAAAGTCTGACCTTTAATATTGGAAACCATTTTCATTCCTGGCATAAACATCCCCCGAAAACAAACTCTGAATGCGCTATTTCTGCAAGCCTTGGGGTATTAATATTTCAGTGGCAAAGAGTCCCATCTCTCATACACAGACTGGTCTTGTTTCAATTCATCACCAGCAACTCCATACGCTCATCAGGTCAAAGGCCTGGTTGTGTGTGAATTCTGTCTGTCCTATAAAGTCCACTTGGCTCTCGCCCTTTGACCCCTAGTGTGTAACGTTTGGTTATCAAACCATATTATAACCCCAAAATACCATTTGCCTCATGTTAGATCGGTGTCACCTCAGCATTTTTAAAATAAATATTTCTGGATTTTTCTTTGAAAAGTTTTCAAAACTGTTCCTGGAGAGCTACCATCCTGTAGGTTTTCACTCCAACTCTGTTCCTGGAGAGCTACCATCCTGTAGGTTTTCACTCCTACCCTGATCCTAGAGAGCTACCATCCTGTAGGTTTTCACTCCAACCCTGTTCCTGGAGAGCTACCATCCTGTAGGTTTTCACTCCTACCCTGATCCTGGAGAGCTACCATCCTGTAGGTTTTCAGTCCAACCCTGTTCCTGGAGAGCTACCATCCTGTAGGTTTTCACTCCAACTCTGTTCCTGGAGAGCTACCATCCTGTAGGTTTTCACTCCTACCCTGATCGTGGAGAGCTACCATCCTGTAGGTTTTCACTCCAACCCTGTTCCTGGAGAGCTACCATCCTGTAGGTTTTCACTCCTACCCTGATCCTGGAGAGCTACCATCCTGTAGGTTTTCACTCCAACCCTGTTCCTGGAGAGCTACCATCCTGTAGGTTTTCACTCCAACTCTGTTCCTGGAGAGCTACCATCCTGTAGGTTTTCACTCCTACCCTGATCGTGGAGAGCTACCATCCTGTAGGTTTTCACTCCAACCCTGTTCCTGGAGTACCCTCCTGGAACTCCAACCCAGTTCCTGGAGGACCCTCCTGTAGGTTTTCACTCCAACTCTGTTCCTGGAGAGCTAATCCTGTAGGTTTTCACTCCAACTCTGTTCCTGGAGAGCTACCATCCTGTAGGTTTTCACTCCTACCCTGTTCCTGGAGAGCTACCATCCTGTAGGTTTTCACTCCTACCCTGTTCCTGGATGGTAGCTCTACAGGAACAGAGTAGGAGTGAAAACCTACAGGATGGTAGCTCTCCAGGAACAGAGTTGGAGTGAAAACCTACAGGATGGTAGCTCTCCAGGAACAGAGTTGGAGTGAAAACCTACAGGATGGTAGCTCTCCAGGAACAGGGTTGGAGTTAAAACCTACAGGATGGTAGCTCTCCAGGAACAGGGTTGGAGTTAAAACCTACAGGATGGTAGCTCTCCAGGAACAGGGTTGGAGAGCCCTGCTCTACCATATCTCCATTGCCTCTCAGTCTACCTCTTTTAGTTCCACTACCCACCTTCCCCCTCCATCCCATCATCTCTCTCTCCTGCTCACCCAGGCTTTCAGTGTCTAATGGAGATGGCAGAATGTACTAGAGAGATACAGGCTCAGATAAAGCTGTGATGGGACCTAAATTCTTTATGCGCCGTCCCCTGCCAACTCATTCGGAAGGCAAAACAAACAAGCCAAACTGCCGCCTTTAATCAAAGCAGCCCCCTCCCAGCTCCCGGCTCAGATCCAAGGCTATCTCTGCCTCAGACATTATTTCTGTCATTCGTTTTGACGAGTGACAACTTTCTGAGGGATGGGTTGTGGTTATTACCTTAACTCTGTGTTTTTAAGCCTACCCATTCTGTCCAGACGAAGTCAGCAGAGTGACGAAGCTGATTTTGTCATATTGAGTGTGTACTCAAAGTTCCGTCTGTCTGAACATTCCAGATAGATAAAAAGTGATGAATATTCAAGGCAAGGCCCAATACCGGTCTGCGGGAAGAGAAAGGCATGTTCTCATTCTGAGATGCCTCACAGAGACTATAGACTATAGCTTAAAGGGCCAGGCTCATTCAGAACGACTTTAATATTCTCCCAACATCTCTTCCCTTTCTCACAGAGGCCTCGCTGCAGTGCAATGTAAAAGGGATCAGATAAGATGGATTTCTCAGTGTCATTTCGGTTTTCTAAAGAGCCTTTCTAAGGGATGGAGTTCTCCAAATGACAATGGGCTGAGATTGCATCATGCTGCAGCCACCCCACTTATCGCAAATTGCAAAGCCTAGTATGCATTATTGCATGGCTATCTGTTCTTCCCCATAGAAGTCTATAGGATGCAGGTGACTTTGCTTGGGACTGCAGAGTAGTAGTTGAAAGTATCACGTTGATCCCTTGGTGGCCCCGCAATCCCTTCTAAAACCATTCGCCCAATTGCCTTTGAGCCACAGGGGGGATATTTGACGTGAGCGGACTCAGTCCATATATATTTCGGATCCTGCCCTCGGTTCAAGTCCTCAACTGAGCAGACATATGTCGAGAAACCTTGTGACAAGATGGAGAATAGCACCACATTTTCTATGTTCTCAGAGAACATTGGCGAGATCAACCTATAGGGATCGTGTACAGGGTTGACACAGTTTAACTGAACAGGGTATGACTGACACATCCATAGGCCAGAGATTGCCACAGCCATCACATGCAAAGAAACTCTAGAAATATATAGAATGTGATTGTTCTGTGAAGAGAGTTGGTAAAGGTTCCATGCATTTTTTTATCCCTACCCAAATCAAATCAGAACTGCCTTTTTATCTCACAGTCATTTATTTCCAGGCACAATTAATAGCTTTCAGGTTATTCAGTGTAGAAGAGAGAGGAGAGTGCATCTCAATTGCACCCACAGATAGTGGTTCTGATTTATTGAAGGCAATGAACGTTTTGGCCACACAGATATGAGACAGATAGTAACACATTTTTTCTCCCTCTCCTAAATATGCCTTTTTTTCTGTCAAGATAATTTACTATCAGCATCTCTTGCTGAAGACCCTGGAAGTGACCCCACTCTACTATACTGTATAATACCATGCTGCTGAAGACCGTATCTGTGACCCCACTCTACTATACTGTATAATACCATGCTGCTGAAGACCGTATCTGTGATCCTATACACCATGCTAAGACTATCTGTAACTGTATAATACCATGCTGCTGAAGACCGTAAGACCCCACTCTACTATACTGTATAATACTGCTGAAGACCGTATCCCCACACTACTATACTGTATAATACCATGCTGCTGAAGACCGTATCTGTGACCTCCCTATACTCCATGCTGCTGAAGACCGGTATTTCAGGGTATTTCAGGGGAGTCGCGACAGCAAAAAACATATTTCCAATTCACATGTGTGTAATACACACTTGTACCTTTGACATAGGACAAATACAAGCACCCACTAATATTACAATATTACAGTGCCTTGCAAAAGTATTCACCCTCCTTGGCGTTTTTCCTATTTTGTTGCATTACAACCTGTAATTTAAATGTATTTTTATTTGGATCTCATGTGATGACATACACAAAATAGTCCAAAATGTGAAGTGAAATTAAGAAAATTACTTTTTTCAAAAAATTCAAAAAACGAAAAGTGGTGCATGCATACCCCCTTTGCTATGAAGCCCCTAAATAATATCTGGCGCAATCAATTACCTTCAGAAGTCACATAATTAGTTAAATAAAGTCAACCCGTGTGCAATCTAAGTGTCACATGATCTCAGTATATATACACCTGTTCTGAAGGCCCCGGAGTCTGTAACACCACTAAGCAAGGGGCACCACCATGCAAGCGGCACTATGAAGACCAAGGAGCTCTCCAAACAGGTCAGGGACAAAGTTGTGGAGAAGTACAGATCAGGGTTGGGTTATAAAAAAATATCAGAAACTTTGAACATCCCACAGAGCACCATTAAATCCATTGTAAAAAAAAAGTGGAAAGAATATGGAACCACAACAAACCTGCCAAGAGAGGGCCGCCCACCAAAACTCACGGACCAGGCAAGGAGGGCATTAGTCAGAGAGGCAACAAAGAGACCAAAGATAAACCTGAAGGAGCTGCAAAGCTCGACAGCGGAGATTGGAGTATCTGTCCATAGGACCACTTTAAGCCGTACACTCCACAGGGCTGGGCTTTACGGAAGAGTGTCCAGAAAAAAAATAAGCAAACATGTTTGGTGTTTGCCAAAAGTTATGTGGGAGACTCCACAAACATATGAAAGAAGTTACTCTGGTCAGATGAGACTAAAATTGAAAACGCTATGTCTGGAGCAAACACAACACCATTCATTACCCAGAGAACACCATCCCCACAGTGAAGCATGGTGGTGGCAGCATCATGCTGTGAGGATGTTTTTTATTGGCAGGGACTGGGAAACTCGTCAGAATGGAAGGAATGATAAGGGGCGCTAATTACAGGGAAATTCTTGAGGGAAACCTGTTTCAGTCTTCCAGAGATTTGAGACTGGGACTGAGGTTCACCTTCCAGCAGGACAATGACCCGAATCATAGTGCTAATGCAACACTTGAGTGGTTTAAGGGGAAACATTTAAATGTCTTAGAATGGCCTAGTCAAAACCCAGACCTCAATCCAATTGAGAATCTGTGGTAGGACTTAAAGATTGCTATACACAAGCGGAACCCATCCAACTTGAAGAAGATGGAACAGTTTTGCCATGAAGAAATGGCAAAAATCCCAGTGGCTGGACGTGCCAAGCTTATAGAGACATATCCCAAGAGACTTGCAGCTGTAATTGCTGCAGAAGGTGGCTCTACAAAGTATTGACTCTGGGGGGGTGAATAGTTATGCACTTTCAAGTTTTCAGTTTTTGTTGTCTTATTTCTTGTTCGTTTCACAATAAAAACATATTGAATCTTCAAAGTGGTAGGCATGTTGTGGAAATCAAATGATACAACCCCCCCAAAAAATCTATTTTAATTCCAGGTTGTAAGGCAACAAAATAGGAAAAATGCCAAGGGGGGTGAATACTTTCGCAAGCCACTATATATATATATATATATATATATATATATATATATATATATATATATATATATATATATATATATATATACAGTAGCACTTATATATATATATATATTAGTACTTTCCCCTTAAACCACTCAAGTGTTGCATTAGCACTATGCTTATATATATAATAGAATGTGCTGCCAACCTAAAACAGATTATTATTATTATTATTATTATTACATTGATAATACCTATCACATAATGCCTCCTTCATACAGGCACCTTTCATTTTGTGATTTCATTTCTCATTCATACCCTCTTACTTTTTTGTCTAACTCATTCCCTCATTCTGTTTCCCTCCCTCTCTCTCTTTACCTCCCTCTCTCTCTTTACCTCCCTCTCTCTCTTTACTTCCCTCTCTCTCTTTACCTCCCTCATTCTGTTTCCCTCTCTCTCTATTTTTACCTCCCTTTCTCTTTACCTCCCTCTCTCTCTACCTCCCTCTCTCTTTACCTCCCTCTCTCTCTTTACCTATCTCTCTTTACCTCCCTCTCTCTCTTTACCTCTCTCTCTTTACCTTTCTCTCTGTTTCTTTACCTCCCTTTCTCTTTACCTATCTCTTTACCTCCCCCTCTCTCTCTACCTCTCTCTCTCTTCACCTCTCTATCTTTACTTCCCTCTCTCTCTCTTTACCTCCCTTTCTCTCTTTACCTCTCTCTCTCTTTACCTCTCTCTCTTTACCTTTCTCTCTGTTTCTTTACATCCCTTTCTCTTTACCTCTCTCTTTACCTCCCTCTCTCTCTTTACCTCCCTCTCTCTCTTTCCCTCCCTCCCTCTCTCTCTTTACCTCTCTCTCTTTACCTTTCTCTCTGTTTCTCTACCTCCCTTTCTCTTTACCTCTCTCTTTACCTCCCCCTCTATCTTTACCTGCCTCTCTCTCTTTACCTCCCTCTCTCTCTTTACCTCTCTCTCTTTACCTTCCTCTCTCTCTTTACCTCCCTTTCTCTTTACCTCTCTCTTTACCTCCCCCTCTCTCTCTACCGCTCTCTCTCTTTACCTCTCTGTCTTTACCTCCCTCTCTCTCTACCTCCCTATCTCTTGACCTCCCTCTCTCTTTCAGCTCTTATATTGATATAATGTGCACCATGGAGGGTGAATATTGAAAGTGTAAAAACGTTGTTAATTATAAGGCAGCCTCTCTCTCCGTGCTGATTGATCCCGCTGTACACCAAATGGATTATGGGTCTCGTAGGTGCTACATTTGCGGCGTCTTGTCACCCACCATTACTTTTCTTTGCTCTGAGTAAATGTTCAGGTGTCCAATATTTTTCCACTCTAATGACCATTTTTTTGTGTTGAGGGAGTGTTAAATTGTCCGTCCCATTTTTGTGACCTTAACATTTACATGTTCAGGTTCATGTCCATTTGCATTAGATCCAATCAATGTCATTGTGTTTCAAAGGTCGTCATGGTCACCTCTTGTCATTTGGAGTAACTGCAGCCTTATTTGATTGGAAAGTATCACATTCATTGTATGTTTGGCAATTTAAAGAAGAGGTATTCAGGGCATGTCTTTGTACATGTGGATGCTGGTGTGTAGAGACGGCATCTTGTTCATCTTGAGGGAGAACCAAGTGCTAAGTGGTATTATGTATGTCCTTTGTATTTGTGTTGTCTCCCTGCTTTTATCTCCAACTCCTCTGCCTACAGCCAAATCCCCTCTTCATGTCATAGAATGTTTTGTTACCCAACTGCCTTGTACTGTCAACTGCTGCATGTAGCGTTGAAATATCCAAGCAGCTCAGTTTCACTCATACCTCTCCTGTCTCCCTCTCCTCCGTGTTTTCCAGATCGAAATGTTAGAGCACAAATACGGCGGCCACCTCATCTCCCGCCGCGCTGCCACCAAGATCCAGACCGCCTTCCGCCAGTACCAGCTCAGCAAGAACTTCGAGAAGATCCGCAACTCCCTGCTGGAGAGTCGCCTGCCACGGCGCATCTCCATGCGCAAGGTGCGCGTGCAGAACGCTGAGGGCTTCTCCGCTGAGCGGGCGCTGGCCGAAGGCTGCAGCCTGGCGGGTATCCCCCTAGTGCGCTCGCCATCACTGCCCGCCACAGTGGGCGGCACCCTGACCGACCTGGAGGACTCATTCACAGAGCAGGTGCAGTCGTTGGCAAAGTCCATCGACGACGCACTCAGCAACTGGAGCCTGAAGACCATGTGCTCCCTCCAGGAAGGAGGGGCCTATCAGTTCAGTGCAGAGTCCTTCAGTGCGGCCGGGGGAGGAGGAGAAGTGGGAGGAGGAGGGTTGGACCAGGCTTTTCTCCAGAGCATATCAGGTGGGGAGAATACAGGCGACCTGCCCCGCAGCGCCAGCAAGCTGCTGATGGCCTTCCGCGATGTGACCGTTCAGATTGACAATCAGAACTTCCGCATGTCCTCCTCCGTCATGGAGTCATCGGCCTCTGTCTCCATGGGCAACTGCGTCCAGCAGCAGCAGGGGGTGCAGCCACCACCCCCACCATGCCCACCGCTCCCCGCCCTCACCCCCTAAAAACACTCCCTCCTCCCCTGAAGAGGTCACCGCCGAACCCACAGACCCTCCTGTCCCACCCCACGAGCCCCTCCGCCCCGGAACCAGTGGTAGAAGTAGAGGGGCAGGACGCCGACTTCCCTGCGCCCCCCCCAGTGAAGAGGAGCTAGAGGAGGAGGAGGGCCAGCAACCCCCTTGACCCCCTGGACAAACTAGCCAACCCACAGCCCCGGAGGTGGTCATCCAGCCCGTCCAGCCACCTCAACCCCAGGATGGTGCACCCTCAGTGGTAACCCCATCCACCGAGGCCCTGGAGGCCAAGCGGAGCGGCTCGGAGACGGCTGAAACCAGTTCCGAGCAGATAAGCTGCAGCAACAGCACTTCCATGGAGGCACGCTCGGCATCGGAGGCCTCATCCAAGGAGGCCCTGCAGGCCATGATCCTCAGTCTGCCGCGCTACCACTGCGAGAACCCGGCCAGCTGCAAGTCGCCCACACTCTCCACCGACGTCATGCGCAAGCGCCTCTACCGCATCGGCCTCAACCTTTTCAATGTGTGAGTACCCAACCATTCCCTCCTTACCCAGGCTGGGTTAGTGAAATAAATATTGTGGACATTAGGTGATGATGTTATTGCTAAAATCTAGCCAGTGATCGGCGAATGGGAGTGAGCTGACAAAAATTAATCCATGGACAAACAATGCTCTTACATGACACACACACACACACACACACGCACACGCACACGCACACGCACACGCACACTCACACTCACACTCACACTCACACTCACACTCACACTGACACTCACACTCACACTCACACTCAAACACACACACATACGGGTGGGGGTTTACAATCATGGATCTCACCATGAGACAGCACTTTATCTTCTGTAAGTTTCTCTATGATTTTCACTGCTCTCAGCTTGCATCTCTCTCTTTCTCCCTGCCCCTCTCTCATTCTGATGTCGTGGAAATTTCCTCTATTTACCAAATCATGGGAGCAAACCACACACACGTCAGAGTTAGTTATAAAAGTCCATCTTTAATTATATGAGCTCTTATCACAATCCTGTGACTCTCAGATAAATTCAGTGTCTCCCCAGTGAATTCTCAGAGAGTCCCCTTACAATGCAACTGAGTTCCTTTAATAACAAAGACACACATAGTCAGACAGCATAGACATAATTCATCGTTCAGCTTTGTCTCCTTTCCCAAACCCCAGAACCATAAACCAAATCCTCCATATCAACAGGCATATATCAAATTGTCATTTATATACAACCCACTCTAAACACAAACTCCTGGACAAACTCACGGATAGGAGGTGAGTGACCCTACAGGTCAACAAAGAGGGAGCATAGAATGATTCCACACACTGCAAACCCTCCTTTCCCCACTCGGAAAGGTAGGCAACTTAGTCCTGACATAGAACAGATAACTGCCAATGGCCACCACTGTAGTACAACAAAATACATTCTTATGAGAAGTAACTTACACACATTAGATGAATATTAAACATCTTACAAATGTTACCAACAAATTCTGATAATTCCACGACACTGACGACACATATAATTCTCTATTTACATCTCTCACACTAAACATATCTTTCTCTATTTACACCTGTTCTCTCTTTCTCCCTGCCTCTCTCTCTTTCTGACTACACATATCATTCTCTAACATCTCTCACACTAAACATATCTTTCTCTATTTACACCATCTCTCTCTTTCTCCCTGCCTCTCTCTCTTTCTGACTACACATATCATTCTCTATTTACACCTGTTCTCTCTTTCTCCCTGCCTCTCTCTCTTTCTGACTACACATATCATTCTCTATTTACACCTGTTCTCTCTTTCTCCCTGCCTCTCTCTCTCTTTCTGACTACATTATCATTCTCTATTTACATCTCTCACACTAAACATATCTTTCTCTATTTACACCATCTCTCTCTCTCTCCGCCCTTTTCCTCCCCCTCTCTCTCTCCCTCCCTGCAGCTGTGGTTAACCGCCTCTGTTCTGCAGAGTGCCCGTCACCTTCTGTTTGTCTTCGCGCCCAGAAATATCTTCCCTCTTTTATCTGCGGCTGTCTCCTCTCCCCTTATATGGTCCATATCCACATAAGCCGAGATCAGCCTGGAGAGGGAGAAACTGTATGCCATGATCCTCAGATTAGAATGCCACAGATGTCGTCATTAAGGGACGTCTCTATATTGTCCTCTAATAGTTGTTTTAAGCATGGAGCGTCTGTGAACCTCCCCGAACGAGAGGGCGAGAGAGTGTGAGGGAGAAGGTGGTGGGGAGAGGGGGGGATAAGGAGATTGGGAGAGAGCTGCAGAAACGGCCTCCATGTAAAAGCTCACATGCTGCAGCATCATCACAGCAGACACACACACACACACACAAATATAAACACACAAAAATATAAACACACACACGCTTACTCAATATATACACACACACACACACACACACACACACACACACACACACACACACACACACACACACACACACACACACACACACACACACACACACACACACACACACACACACACACACACACACACACACACACACACACACACACACACACACACACACACACATACATTCGGAAAGTATTCAGACCCATTTTTCCCCCCACATTTTGTTATGTTACAACCTTATTCAAAAATGGATTTAATTCATTTTTGTTCCTCATCAATCTACACACAATACTCCATAATGACAAAGCAAAAATTGTTTTTTTGACATTCAGACCCTTTGCTATGAGACTCGAAATTGAGCTCAGTTTCCATAGATCATCCTTGAGATGTTTCTACAACTTCATTGGAGTCTGTGGTAAATTCTATTTATTGGACATGATTTGGAAAAGCACACACGTCTATATAAGGTCCCACAGTTGACAGTGCATGTCAAAGCAAAAACCAAGCCATGTCGAAGGAATTGTTCGTAGAAGGGTACCAAAACATTTCCGCAGCCTTGAAGGTCCCCAAGAACCTTTAAGAATAATTTAAGAATCATTCTTAAATGGAAGAAGTGTGGAACCATCTGACTGTCCAAACTGAGAAATTGGGAGAGAAGGGCCTTGGTCAGGGAGGTGGCCAAGAACCCGGTGGTCACTAACACAGAGCTCTAGAGATCCTCTGCGGAGATGGGAGAACCTTCCAAAAGAACAACCATCTTTGCAGCACTCCACCAATCAGGCCTTCCTGGCTAAATTCCCAATCTGGCCCTCAAACCATCATGGTCACCTAATAATCCCCAGTTTACAATTGGCTCATTCATCCCCCTCCCCCCTGTAACTATTCCCCAGGTCGTTGCTGCAAATGAGAACGTGTTCAGGTAAAATAACGGATAAATAAATAAAATAAATGGTAGAGTGGCCAGACAGAAACCACTCCTGAGTAAAAGGCACATGACAGCCCACTTGGAGTTTGCCAAAAGGCACCTAAAGGACTCTCAGACCATGACAAACAAGATTCTCTGGTCTGATGAAACCAATGTCTGACGTGGCATTTGGCCTGAATGCCAAGCGCCACGTCTGGAGGAAACCTGGCACGGAGGAAACCTGGCACCATCCCTACGGTGAAGCATAGTGGTGGCAGCATCATGCTGTGGGGATGTTTTTCAGCAGCAGGGACTGGGAGACTATTCAGGATTGAAGCGAAGATGAAAGGAGCAAAGTACAGAGAGATCCTTGATGAAAACCTGCTCCTGACTGCTCAGGACCTCAGACTGGGGCGAAGGTTCAACTTTCAACAGGACAACAACCCTAAGCACACAGTCAAGACAATGCAGGAGTGGCTTTGGGACAAGTCTCTGAATGTCCTCGAGTGGCCCAGCCAGATCCTTGACTTGAACCTAATCGAACATCTCTGGAGAGACCTGAAAATAGCTCTGCAGCGACGCTCCCCATCCAACCTGACAGAGCTTGAGAAGATCTGCAGAGAGGAATGGGGAGAAACTCCCCAAATACAGGTGTCAAATCAAATCAAATGTTATTAGTCACATGCGCCGAATAGAACCGGTGTAGACCTTTCAGTGAAATGCTTCCTTACGAGCCCTAACCAACAATGCAGTTTAAAAACGTATGGATAACAATAAGAAATACAAGTAACAAGTCATTAAAGAGCAGCAGTAAAATAATAATAGTGAGACTATCTACAGGAGGGTACCGGTACAGAGTCAATGTGTGGGGCACCGGTTAGATGAGGTAATATGTACATGTAGGTAGAGTTATTAAGTGACTATGCATAGGTGATAACAACAGAGAGTAGCAGCGGTGTAAAGAGGGGGAGGGGCAGTGAACATAGTCTGGGTAGCCATTTGATTAGATGTTCAGGAGTCTTATGGCTTGGGGGTAGAAGCTGTTTAGAAGCATGCCAAGCTTGTAGCGTCATAACCAAGAAGACGCGAGGCTGTAATCGCTGCCAAAGGTGCTTCAACAAAGTACTCAGTAAAGGGTCTGAATACTTATGTAAATGTCATATTTATAAATATATATATCTTAGCAAAATTACTAAAAAAGACTGTTTTCGCTTTGTCATTATGTTGTATTGTGTGTAGATTGATGAGGGAAAAAAACAATTGAATACATTTTAGAATAAGGTAACGTAACAAAATGTGGAGTAAGTCAAGGGGTCTGAATACTTCCCAAATGCACTGTACCCACACACACACACACACACCCACACAAATACACACATCCACACACACACACAATTACACACACAAATACACACGCGTGCAAATATACATACACACACACACACACACACACTAAATACTGGTGTCTTTGTAAAAAAAAACACGTGAGATCAGAAGGCTTTAATGGGGCTCTCCAGACAGACTAAAAGAGCTGGACCAGCACTTTCTCTGCTGTTTGAGGAGGAGGGAACAGGATGAAGAGGTGTCTAGAGGGCTCCTCTCATATACACTGTATCTCCCAGAGAGAGGGACAAAGAACGAGAGAGAGAATGAGAGAGGGAGAAAGAACGAGAGAGAGAATGAGAGGGGGAGAAAGAACAAGAGAGAATGAGAGGGAGAGAAAGAACGAGAGAGAGAATGAGAGGGGGAGAAAGAACGAGAGAGAGAATGAGAGGGGGAGAAAGAACGAGATAGAGAATGAGAGGGGGAGAAAGAACGAGAGAGAGAATGAGAGGGGGAGAAAGAACGAGAGAGAGAATGAGAGGGGGAGAAAGAACGAGAGAGAGAATGAGAGGGAGAAAGAACGAGAGAGAGAATGAGAGGGGGAGAAAGAACGAGAGAGAGAATGAGAGAGGGAGAAAGAACGAGAGAGAGAATGAGAGACGAAGAAAGAACGAGAGAGAGAATGAGAGGGGGAGAAAGAACGAGAGAGAATGAGAGGGGGAGAAAGAACGAGAGAGAGAATGAGAGAGGGAGAAAGAACGAGAGAGAGAGAGAATGAGAGACGGAGAACGAACGAGAGAGAGAATGAGAGACTACAGAA
The DNA here is from genome assembly GCF_023373465.1 of Oncorhynchus keta. Taxonomy (NCBI): domain Eukaryota; kingdom Metazoa; phylum Chordata; class Actinopteri; order Salmoniformes; family Salmonidae; genus Oncorhynchus; species Oncorhynchus keta. The sequence continues at coordinate 39,292 of NW_026288933.1, read as the reverse complement.
TGTGGGATACAGTGAAAAGAGTGAAATTAACATGTGAACAAATGATAGAATGAGAATGACAGAGAGAAAGAATGAAACAACTTGCATGGAAGGAGTGGGATAAAAAGAGAGGGGGAGAGAAAGAGGCACATTTTCAAATCATCTTTCGTAGATTCACATCCTCTCGCCTCTCCTCCTCCTCAAAACGCATAGGAAAGACTAAAGGAGATAAATCCAGAGAGAGAGAGAGAGAGAGAGATAGAGAGATAGAGAACAGTATTTGCAAGGTTGTTCTGAGTTTACTCATCTGAAACTATTCCCAGCACCTTGTTAATTATTCATGTTATTTATATGAAAGTTCTGATGGATGTTTAAAGCGATTTCAGTTCCATAGATGGTATGAAAATCCTATATTCCCCCAACTGATGTCTTTTGAAAGTATACAGATAACACAAATATTATCCTAGGCATCCCTTTAAAGCACATTAATTCATGAAATACATGCACGCACTCAATTATGCTAATCTGACATCCATTTTGTGATTACTCATAAAATAGCCTGTTCTGTGTTTTGCAACTCCTAGCGTTATTATGTCATACTGAATACACATAGAGTACAGAAGATAAGGATGCTTGGCAACGGTGACCAAACATCTCCCTTTTCAATCAGTGTTCAAATCCTCCTTCAAGAATAGTTCAGTCATATGCTGACATGATCTCCGGTATCAAAGCTGTCTCAACACAAATCGAGTGTGAATGATCATGCATTTAATATATGATAATATTGAAGTTCTTGCAGGATATTTCCATATAACACCATCTCTGCGTTGCCCATCTACATGAGACTCAAGTCATTAGCAAGTTTGAGATTCCCAGTTACTCCTGGTGTTATAGGGTAGTGTGCAGAAGAATTCAGGATCTGTGGCAGAGTAAAAGGAGCCTCCTGTTATATGCTTTTAATTCAATAGCACTGAACACTTCCCTCTGCATTCAACTCAGCCACCATGCCCACTCCTCAGCTCAGCCACCATGCCCACTCCTCAGCTCAGCCACCATGCCCACTCCTCAGCCACCATGCAGCCACCACCATGCCCACTCCTCAGCTCAGCCACCATGCCCACTCCTCAGCTCAGCCACCATGCCCACTGCTCCACCATGCCCACTCAGCCACCATGCCCACTCCTCAGCTCAGCCACCATGCCCACCATGCCTCAGCTCAGCCACCATGCCCACTCCTCAGCTCAGCCACCATGCCCACTCCTCAGCTCAGCCCTCAGCTCAGCCACCATGCCCACTCCTCAGCTCAGCCACCATGCCCACTCCTCAGCTCAGCCACCATGCCCATGCCCACCATGCCCACTCAGCTCAGCCACCATGCCCACTCCTCAGCTCAGCCACCATGCCCACTCCTCAGCTCAGCCACCATGCCCAGCTCAGCCACCAGCTCAGCCACCATGCCCACTCCTCAGCTCAGCCACCATGCCCACTCCTCAGCTCAGCCACCATGCCCACTCCTCAGCTCAGCCACCATGCCCACTCCTCAGCTCAGCCACCATGCCCACTCCTCAGCTCAGCCACCATGCCCACTCCTCAGCTCAGCCACCATGCCCATTCCTCAGCTCAGCCACCATGCCCACTCCTCAGCTCAGCCACCATGCCCACTCCTCAGCTCAGCCACCATGCCCACTCCTCAGCTCAGCCTCTCCTCCCATGCAGCATAAGAGACATTTTCCATTTCAATTCTGCTGCTTTTTCCTTTTGACTGCTCAGTCCGTTTTAGAATTCAATTGCCGTTCTGCCATTCACTCTGCCTAGTGAAAAGTGACTAAGTCAAGCCCAGATAAGGACTCCCAAGACAAGTGTCAGACAGATGCATGATGGGTACACGGCAGGGGGCGGCTGTAGGGGGGAGCAGTGAGGGGGAGCAAACAGCACACCTGGAAATATCTCTGAAAGGAGAAGACTTGACACGAAATTAACCTCCTACCATGGGAGTATCCTCAAGGGCCCGGGCTACCCCTCTTTGAAGATAATGGTTCGGGCTATTCTCCATCTGTAGATATTAAGAGTGAAAAAGGCCATTGACTGCCTAGATGGAACCAATCAGTCAGAGTACAAAAGGGGTGGATCCTAAGAATAATGGCAACCGTCCAAGGCCCGAATTCTTCATTAGCAATTCCGTTGCAAGTGGAGGATGTAATTAAAAGTTCCAGGCCACTGAGGGAATTCGGGCCATGGGAAATGTCCTGAAAAGTTTTGAGAACATTGGGTTGAAGCAGCATATTTTCCCCCTCCCTCCCTCGCTAGTGCGATTCTTTCCCACATCCAAAATATCAGAAGTATCCAACATACTGGATGTTCCTAACTCCTAACTCGTAATGAATGTTTGTTGAGATGGAAGTAATGGTGCAGTGTGGTGGAATGAGTGGCAGATGAGGGGTCCTCGGAGCTGAGTGCTGAGTCACCGGAGACTCCAGGTGCATATGCCTGCTCAAAAATGCCCTATCATCACAGTGTCTGACAGGGCTCAGCTAACACTCATTCTCAAAAAGTATTTCTCAAAATTCCAGGAACTTTCAATAGACTCCTAGTTTTTCTGAAATCCTGGTTAGAGGATCCCGGAATCAGGAAGGAATAAGCAGGAAATTCGGAATCCTCCAACCAGGATTTCTGGAAAACCAGGAATTTAACCTTAGTTATCAAAACAAGTGAAATCTAATTGTATTAGTCACATGCGCCGAATACAACTTACTTACAGTGAAATACTTACTTACAAGCCCCTAACCAACAGTGCAGTTTCTAAAAAATACAGATAAGTTATGTCATTGACAGAAGGCACATCCATTTTTATTTTGTCCTTATCTCACTCTCCCCTCAAATGCAGAGGTATGGTTTGTTGAGCTTATTCAGCTAACCTGGCTAGTAGTATCTCGTGTATTATGCTAAGGAAAGCTAATTTGGCTAACCTGGCTAATATCCTGTCTGTATAGACTATGGTAGGAAGAGCTAATATGCTTAATATCCTGTTTATGTATACCCGATGGTAGGAAGAGCTAATATGTTATAATATCCTGTTTATGTATACCCTATGGTAGGAAGAGCTAACCTGGCTAATATCCTTGTCACGCCCTGACCATAGAGAGCTTTTATTCTCTATGTTGGTTAGGTCGGTGTGTGATTTAAGGGTGGGTTATCTAGGTGAATTATATTTCTATGTTGGCCTAGTATGGTTCCCAATCAGAGGCAGCTGTTTATCGTTGTCTCTGATTGGGGATCATATATAGGTAGCCATTTCCCAATTGTGCTTTGTGGGATCTTGTCTATGTATAGTTGCCTGTGAGCATTATATTAGCGTCACATGTCATTTGTTCTTTAAAGTTTTATATTCCAAAATAAAGGATGGAAACATACCACGCTGCATCTTGGTCCACTCCTTATAACAATCGTGACAATCCTGCTCATATACACTATGGAAGGAAGAGCTAATATGCTTAATATCCTGCTCATATACACTATGGTAGGAATAGCTAATGTGCTTAATATCCTGTTCATATACACTATGGTAGGAAGAGCTAATATGCTTAATATCCTGTTTATATATACACTATGGTAGGAAGAGCTAATATGCTTAATATCCTGTTCATATACACTATGGTAGGAAGAGCTAATATGCTTAATATCCTGTTTATATATACACTATGGTAGGAAGCGCTAACCTGGCTAATATCCTGTTCATATACACTAGTGAGCTGTGAATAGAAAGCAGTGGTCTCAGGAATAGATTTGGATTTCAGCGATTTTGTAACCTTTTCATTGTGCGATTGCCAAGCGGCATTGGTAACAGAGCAGGTATGGGTTTACGTGTCTACATCTGCCAGCCTCCTATCTCATTTGTCATGTGTTTGTCATGAAAGGCAGTGAATAATCCACACATATGGTAAATAGCTCAAAAAAAGTGCTCTTTTATGCCGATTGTGTTTTTGAAAAGCAACCATTGTGGCACTTCATGATTTTTCTCTTTGACTTTGAGGAAAGTTTTCTGTCAGTGACAAATCCAAACCTCATAATATCCCCGCTCCTCCACCCCCAACCCTTTCCACTGGTGATCACTCAACTTGAAAAATTAAAACCGGATGGCTTGCTGACAGGGAGAGAGAGAGAGAGAGAGAGAGAGAGAGAGAGAGAGAGAGAGAGAGAGAGAGAGAGAGAGGGAAGGCAAGAGTAGAAAAAAGAGAGAAAATCAGGTTTATTAGTTCCAGCAGTTTCATATCCTCCCTCTAATTCCTGAGCTGTGCACCTCTTGCATCCTAAGC